>NW_026849277.1:0-22586 GCF_030867785.1 Colletotrichum acutatum | reverse complement strand
ATTCGCTCGCTATAGTTAGAACTTCGAGGCTCTTCGTCCTATATAGATTTCCGGTAGGTATATAAGTCTAGACGACCCTAAAAGTTACCGCTTTTAGTATATATACGAGGACAGGATACTGGTTATAAAAATCTTTATTATTAAGTAATTAATTAAGTTTAGTGTCGGTTTCTTAAGCTCGACGTGTAGTTAGCGGCATTATAAAGAAGTAATAGGTAATAAATAGCGAGATTATTATAATTTTAATTAATAGTGACTAGATAACGTCGAGGGGACGTAGCTAACTTTAGTTATATTTTTAATATTTTAATAGAAATTTAGTACGAATAAAACGTCTTAGTACTAGTAAATAGTAGCTAAACGATTACCGCCGGGGTTTATAAAGTAAATACGCTTAGGGAGCGGCTCTTTTAATCAATCGTTATTATTAAGCTCTCCCTATATTAAGAATAATTATATAATTCGCGCTTAGGTAATATAGATCGGGCTATTATTAACCCGCGAATATAATATTCCTTTCTAGTAAAATGTTATTACCTCCTCTATTATACTTAGTATTATCTCTTTACTATTTAAAATCTATTATACCTCGATAAGTAAAACTATAAACTCCGACGCTAATACGGTTAAGGACTTTAAAATAGAATTTAATATTATTTAATTAGAGCGAATATACCGTACTAATCTATATTTCTTTTAATATATACCGAGGTAATTTATAAATACTTTAAGCGTTAATCCTACTTATAAAAAAACCCTCGGCCTTATTTAAAAACATAGTAAATACTAAAGTTTAAAACTATAAGCAAAGCGATAAAATAGATTTATATATATAGAAACGCGAGTACTTTCTAAGTTAATATAAAGCGATATTCGTTAATATTAAATAGGGTAGGCATTTTACATATACTACGTATTATTTATATAACGCTACCCTAACTAAGTAGTACTATATCTTTTACTAAAACTAGAAATACGACGACGTTAATACGGCGACTTTATTAATAAAGAGCATAAACGACCGTTAACTTAAAAAAAAAACGTAAAAAGCAAAAGAAACTTATTACCGGGGCAGTACATCCCGTATCTCGGAGGAGCCCTAATAAATATATACAGCGACGAAGAAAATAAAAATATAATAATCTTTTTTATTTAAAATAAAAACTTTACGCTCTATAAATATAGCTCTTTATATAACTTTAATAACATAGTCTACCTATATAAGCATTTAATTTATATCTCGGTCGTAATATAACTTAATATTATCTCTAAAAAGTAAGTCCTTTATAAGATAATATTATGCTCTTAAAAATATTACTATAATACTCTTTAAAATAGGAGCGTATCTATATATATAGTTACGATTTTATTACACCAAAAGTAAATAAAGCTTATACTTTAGAGGATATCTAAGCGACCCTATAGTTTTAGAACTTCGTAAAGTACTCTCTTTTACTTATTTATAATAATAACTTAAAAATATAGTTACTACATTAGTTTTGAATATATAATAGATAAATACTCCTCTCTCTAGCTTAGTAATAAAGCAGCTTATACTACAGTAAAATAAAATACTTTAAAAAAAAGAGGGTAATTAGCATTAATAAGTATAGTATTATATCGTTATATAAAAAGAGCTTTCTAGATCGAGGTCTTAGGGCTATATTTAATTTTTATAGTCCTCCTTATAGAGGTTAGGCTATATTAGCGGTTAAATATTTTATAAAAAATAGAAATCAGCATTTTATAGAGGCCCGAATATATAAAAAAATTTAAAGATTTAGTTTATTATATAATACTTAACCCTACCTAGTATTTATAATTTAAAGTCTATATCTTTAAACAAGGTTTTTAAAACCTAGTTAATATTACGCTCTTATATATTAGTTTATAACTCGTTAAGGGCTTACTAATAGCTTAGCCCCTCCTCTTCTTTATCTAAACCCTATAAACTAAAGTAGTGCTCTATAATACTATCTAATATATAAAATTGCAGTATAATTATATTAATAACATAGCCCAGGTGCTCCTACCAACTATATATTTAGTATTTTATTACTATTTAGAGAGACCTAATAATTACTTTAATTATTTCAATAACGTATAATAAATAATAACTATTAGGCTCGTTAAAAAAACGGATAACTATATAAGTAGACTAGGGCCGGGGTTTAAGTATCTAGTCGTTAATAATTTAATAAGCTTATAGTAGGCGTATAATATAAATAAAAAGTAAATAAATTGTAGCGGAGTTTATTAAACTATAAACTACTGTCGAAGCGTTAATACTATCTCTCGTTTATATAGAGATTTTAGCTAATTTTATATTAATCGGATAGAAAAAGAATAGGCAGTAAACTAAACGAATAGAATTTAAGATTTATATAAAGAATATAGTTATAATAGTATCTAAAGTTAATAAGACTTTATTAAAAACTTACTAAAAATATTAGCCTAGGCTAGAGTTAGGTAAACTAGGAGTTAAATAGATCTAAAGTCCTTTTTAATACTTAGCTAGAGATTTATTTATAATACTAAAGTTACTTACTAAGAATATACTTAGGAATAAGCCGATACGTTAAAAGCTAATTAGTAACTCCTCTACTCCGGGCTATAGTAATAACATCGCTTATAAGACTATTATATTATAAAAAGACCTAGCTTTATAGCGTAGCTTAAAAATCTTTATAGCTAAATAAAAAAATTTAGCGAACGTAGTATTAATAGATATCGGAGGGTCGGACGTTCCTAGTATATAAAATAAATAATCTATATTATTATTATTATTATCGACTTGCGCGTTAATAAAACTCTTAATTCTTTTTAATAAAATTTAATAAATATATTCGGTTAGTTCGGTTACGTAATATTTAGTTAAAAAATTAAAGAAGGCGAGCTTATTTAAAAAATTATTTTAATAACCGGACTTCTATACGGCTTTAGTATTAGCTATTTATAATAGGCTTTTAGTATAGCTTATTTTAACTTTATAATATAGAGCTATTTAGCGAAGTTGGGCGATGTAAAATGTATTAAGGTAATTAAAAGCTACCTATTTAAAGAGGAAATAGTTAAATAAAGCTTTATTACTTTTTTCCTTTATTAAAGGAATTATTATAGCTAGTTATCGTTTATTAGCTATATATTATACTAAATCTATTTTAAATACTATAGCGTTACGAGTGCTATTTTAAAAGAGAGTATTAGATTTATTAATTATGACGTTATGCCTCTTTTAAAGGTAGTTTGTTGCCTTTTCTATGGAGATAGCAAATTCGTAGCGTCCGTTTTATATTTTGCGAAGAAGATATTGTTAAGGGCTATATTATCTCTATGACTCCGGTATATTAAGGGGGGAAATTATATATAAAACGAAGATCGTTATATTAGCTTTATATAGTATATTAATCTTCTATATTTAGGTTCTTATCTAGTATTTATAACGACGTTTAATAAAGTTTTTATGTTTTATTTATTAATCTATCTATCTACCTATCTATTAATCTATCTATCTACCTATTTACCTATCTACCTATTTATTAATCTATCTATCTATTTATTTATCTACTTATCTATTTATTTACCTATCTATCTATTTACCTATCTATTTATCTACCTATTTATCTATTTACTTATCTATCTATTTACCTATCTATTTATTTACCTATCTACCTATTTATCTATCTGTTTAGTTATCTATTTATTTAATTACCTGTTTATATTTATTATTAATTTATGTTATTAAAAAGTTAAGAATAATATTTACCCTGCCTATAAGCGCTTATAGATAAATATCCTTGCCTAGCTAGGATTTCTGTTTATCCGAATTTTTATTATATAGTATTGAACTTTTGTAACGAATGTATAGCTAAAATGTTTATTAAGCTTTTTTGAGTAATCTATGACTTTAGTTCGTTTCCCTCTCTACTTAGTCGTTCGAGGACTTATTATTTATTTATGTTTAAAGGATAATTCGTTTTAAAGGTTCTTATGAGAAAGACGACGACTTTATATTTTTTAGTAAATACTAGCGTTAAAATTATATCGGAGTTCGAGGTTTTGCTTAGAGTCGACCTTTTACGTATTAAAAAGTACGTCGGCGCTTTTAGTAATGCTACGGGAAGGAGTAGAGTATAAAGGACTACTTCGCTCTAATTTTTTATAATAAAGAAATTTAATATCTAGAATATTTAAAATTCTTTGAAACGTTATAAAGTTTAGAGCGAATCGTATATTTAGTTTATATATTTATATTTCGCTAATTTTTAATATTAATAGTATAAACTAGGAGGAGCTTCTATTTATTATATACTCCGTGTATTATAAAAAATAACTATAGCCCTTTTATTATTTATAGGTGAGGATATAGTATAGTAGTACCCGCTATTATTATTTAGTCGAACTTTTGCTAAGAGAAATAGTTTAATAAATCTATATTAAATTAATATAATATAGGCTTTATTTTGTTTATTTTTAGTGGAAGCGGTTTGTTTTTGTACTTTAGCCTTTTATAGTCGGACCTCTTGCGTTCTAATTTTTAGTAATAGTATTATATATAATAGGCGTTTCGAGTGCTAATATTATTTTTATTTTATAATACTCTTAGCTTTAGTTTATTTTCGATTCGTGTTATTATAAGCTACTTAAATTTATATACTTATTAAAGTATAGTAAGTAATAGAAATGTAGTTTAATAAATTAGGTAAAGAGTATATCTTTTTATACGAAGCTATATTATCCCCTATCTAGCGAGCGCGCTAAGCTTAGTGCTATAATTTATTTATAGTAATTATAGGTGCGTTAATACTTAAAAAAAAGGGCTAGATTTCGTATTTTCGTTACCGTTCCCCTTTAAATAGAGGATAGACTAAAGAGGATAGAGTATATTTATCCTTTACCCCGATCGACCTAAGCTAAGGATTATAGCTAAGTTATTAATTATTTGCCTAGTTACTTAGGCGGCCAGGACTTTATACGAATATATTTATAGATAATAAGTATATCCTTTACCCCGCTTAACTTAGAAGTAAGCCTTTTTATAATCCAATCTATTTATCTTTTTATTTATTTACCTATCTATCTATCCCCTCTATCTATTTATCTATCTATCTATCTATTTATTTATCTATCTATCTATTTATCTATCTTTCTATTTTGTAAGCTATTTAGATACTTATTTATTAATCTTCTTTAATAGATAAGACCTTAGCTAAGCTAGACTTGACTTTATTAGGGTTTTAGAATAGCGACTTAACCGACGTCTAAATTAATTATAACCTATATTAAATACTACCCGTAATCGACGTTTAGTTTATAACGGACTTTTAGTCTATATAAAGCTAATATAAAAAAGTCAGAGAAATACTTAATTATTTACGCTCGTATTTTGGAGACGATATTTTTTTTTTGTATTTTAGCGCTATAAATTATACCGCTCTCTGTAGTATAGCCTGAAATATTTTATAATAAGCTATTAGAATGGCTAAATAAATATTATATTCCTTTCGTTTTTATAGAAATAGCTTAGGTAAGAGTATATAATTTTTTTTAAAAGAAGATAGATTTAGTATAAAGAGAATAGGGGTATCGGAAGTGCTAACCGTTATCGCTATATTTAGAAGAGACTCTTTTAAAAAAAAGAAAGTAATGTTTTGAGGAAGTTATTATTAATTTTAAAATAATATTAAATAATTTGATTAGTAGTATTATATAGTCCGGTTTAATGATCTTGGGGCCCGGGACCGATTGTCTATAGGCTATTACTAAGACGAGCTCTAGCGATAGCCGACGTTAGCGTAAAATAATTTATAATAATATAGTCGACGAGAATATTATAATTAGAAAAGTAGACGTCTATTAATTAACCGATCTTATACTTGTACTGGAAGAGCCGTTTTATAATATAAAAATACTGATAATAGGATAGTTAATTTATTTAATTGATGCGATGGATGCTATTTGGGGATTTATTTAAGTTAATTATAAAGTCTGGCTTTCGATATTTATTATGTTAGGCTTTGAATCTGTTCTGCTAAAGCTGTACGTTATTTTTACGGTCCCTTATCTTAGTGCCTTTAAGATTTTGAAGTGTAATAACTAGGTCTTATATTAAGTAGGTTTAATAGTCTTAGGTAGTAGGAGCTTTGAGTGCGGTTATTTTAGTAATAGTATATTACCTATAGTAAATAATTTTTAGTCCTTATTCTTATAGTATAAGGATAACGTATCCTTTGTTTTCTATTTTTATAATATTTATAAAGCTATCTTTTTTATTATAAATATAAACCGCGTATCCGATAGCCTTTTATATATTAATGAGTAAGATTACTATATTTTGGGCTAGATTATATTACGCGTTTTTAAAGTCTTACTATTCGAAGTTTAAATATTGTTATTATATCTATAGGCTATTAGCGGCTATCGTTAAAGGAGATTGTTTTAATATATATATCTTTTATATTTATATACTAGTTTTTAGGACGTCGATATTAAAGATTTAATTTATTATATACTATGTAATAGCTAAAGTTTAGGTAATAAGTTAAATAGGATAGAGGAGTTTATTATTTATTTAGCTTCTCTGCTACCCCTCTATAACTTTATTTTATAATTAATACCTGACTCGGGGCTAGAATTATATAGATCCGAGTCGGGATCTGCCTATATAAGCTACGTTATATTTTTTTAATAGATCCTCTATAACTATATATTTACCCGAATTACTTTTTAAAAGTAAGAGATGCTTATGAATATTAAAGTGCTTATATTAAGCTGGAGGTAACCTTTTATTTAATAGAATAAAAAAGATAAGGACTAAGATTTTATTACTGGATAAGTTTAGTACGAGGTATTAAAAAGAGGTTAATTATTCTTTTACGAATAAGTATAACTCCTTATAAATAAATTATAGGCTAGCTAGCTATGTTTAAGCTTTTAATAGCTCTTATTCGAAGACCTCGTAGTTTATATACTGGATTTAGATATATACTTTTTAGTTATAAGCTTTTATAGCTCTAAACCCGCTATTATATATATTTATTAGTTAGTTAATTTTAAGTTTGTAAAGTCTGTAGGTAGCGATAAATAAAAGTATATTATTATAATAATATAGGAGGCTAGTTAATTTTTAAAGTGTTATAGGTTATATAAAGTTAGAAAAATGAAATTAGTAATTAATTAAGTATATTATAAATAAACTGTTTTTATTTCGCTATTAAATATAGAGCGGTTTTGAGTAAATAATAGAACGTTAAAAACGGGCGAGCTCCTTTTATAGTAAGTATCGTAACGCGAATTTCGTTTTTAATAATATCTAGTACTAAAAGTACCTGTATCGTATTTAGTCTAGATATTTAGTATACGTAGCTTAGAACTATTTTTATTAATATTAATAAGTACTACGTTTAAACCAAAATTTAAAATAATTACTATTATTTTATAATACTACGTAAGGATAATAGTTATTTAAGATATTAAAGGATAGAATATTCTCGTCGACTTTATTATAATCTTCGGTAATAGCGGTATAATAGGCTAGATTAAGAACATTGCCGATTATCGGATCTATAATAATTTTCGGGGTAACGACGGCCGTACTTATATTATAAGGTTAGATAGGCGAGGATTAAGGTCCCGTTTTCTATAAAGTCGTAAAGGGAGGTTAGTTATTAATCTATATAAAGTGGCCTTTTTATATATTATATTAGGAAGATATAGGTATATCTAGTTATACCGGGTCCTCCTTTTTTTTAATAATTCTTAGTCTTTTTAACGTCTTTTAATACTCGGGGATAAAATACTACTACTCGCTATTATCTAGTTTTTAACAATGTTTTAGAACTTAAACTATAGTATTTATAATAGGGCTAGTTAAGAACTCCTCGACTACGTATTGTACTTTTTAGGCGAATACTATAAAAAAGTTTGTTTCTTTTACTTACTTTCCTAGAGTATTTTGAAAACTAGTCCGGTTATATTAATATAGTACCTTTATAAATAACGCGAGGATATAGAGGTAGTATACCGGTCGGCCGAGTTTATTTTAGATATTATAAAGATTTTTTCAAGCTACTATATACTGACTTTAAGTAGCTACTTTTAACTTCGTTATCGGCTTATCGTTAACTAGGTCTTTTATATATATAAGTCTGTATATAATTTCGTATTTTATAAATTTACTATTTTAGTAATTTTTTAAAAAGAATATTAAAGGGGCTAGGTGCTTGTGTATATTGTATATATCCGTTTAGGTATTTAAGCGGTTATAGTAAGATAGTAGATTAGGAAGTAAGGTATTTCGATATAGTGGTCGAGTAGAAAGGTAGAAAGATAGAAAGATAGAAAGGTAGAAAAGTAAAAAGGTAGAAAGGTAGAAAGGTAGAAAAGTAAAAAGGTAGAAAGGTAGAAAGGTAGAAAGGTAAAAAGGTAGTACGGTATAGCTATTAGAGTTCGACTATTAGAACCGGGCGTATAGGGAAACTATCTTAAGACTACTAGGTATTTAAGATTAATATATTAGTGTTTTAGTATGGAGACGAAAATGGCGTTTATTAGCTGAGGTGACTTAACTGTATGTTGGAGATATAAAGGTACTGAGGGCGTTTTAAAGCCTTTGTTATTAATATATTTCCTAGGACTGTTATTTATTCGCTATTTAGCCCTCGTACTCACTTCTTATTTACCCTGCTTACCCCCCTCACCCCGATCGCCCGTCCTTATGGCGGCGGGTGATCCGGCCGTACCTAAGCGACATAGTGGCAATCTCTAGAAGATGGTGTCGCAACGCCACACGTGGCGCTGCCCACTTATTGCCGTACGAGACCGCTTACTACGAGACGAGTGCCCTCTTCGTACGGTATTTAGATACGACCCCTTACGGGTCCCATACTTAGAAGAATCAAGCCACTTCCTACTGTATATGTCTTCCACTTGGATCCTCGCTTTGTAATAGATGGCTTCTCCAGATTACTACTAAATTACCGCGCCGATGTGCGTAAAACTAACCTATCCATAGATTCAATACATTGGATACATTACTAGTGATATCAATGTGAAGGATGTTCCACAAACAACAAAGTCTTAAGTGTTTTGTATTACTCTAAATATCTTCAACTTGATTGTGTATTGAAGAAAAGCCTGGTGAAAGCTGTTGTAAGAGAGCACAACTACGTCTGTACACAAAGTCAGCTGTCATCAACGCAAAACAGATCAGTTGCTGCATAATTGTGAGAAGGTGGTATTTTCTTTTTATTTTTTTTATTTTGAGCAAATAGCTCCTCGCTATGTCCTTTTTACACACCTTATCTTACTTCAGATTCCTGGCTAGAAAACATCCGATTGTGCCTCAATCATACTCTTCCTCTAGTCACGTAAAAAGATAACGGTACAACTCCCCGGGACTGGAGTATCCAATACTGAGGACACGCGAGTGCCCAAATATCGTTGTCTAGATACCACATCTGGCTCATAGACCCAGATCGTACAAGTCCGTCAAAGAGACCGTAGAGTTCGCCTCCCCGTCATTAGCAATTGGAGGTAGAAACGATCTCGGAGCAATAATACTGTCTTGTCAATGACGGATCCTTGAAGCTTCATTCAACGGCTACAGGCTCGAAGGCTTCTAGGATGCGATTCTGTTTCAAACGGACAATTCGCAACGACTGACCATTGGCGATAGCCTCCATTTCTCTGGATGCCTCAGATGTGGCTCTTAAAGCTTAACAAATCATGAATGGCATCCATCAAGGTAAGTTGACCACACCGCACCAAAGGTGAGCCTTGATGGTTTTGGTTTAGGGTCAACGATTTCTAACCTCTTTGAATCGAGAGCTTTTCTGGGACCCTTCAGGCCTCAGGACTCCGAACGGTGGTCTATTTGCCAGGATTCTTGCACGGTTCCATCACAACGCGTCTAATCATACAAGCGCGTTTATCTCACCAACTCACGCATTGGGGATATGTTCGAGCTCAAGTATAATTGCAGAGGGTTGCCAGTAAGGTCGCGAGTAGCCCACTGTTGTCAGGTCGAAAAGAAGCCTCGCAGGTAGCCTCGAACCAGCCATCAAAACAAGGTTAAGGTATTCGTTTTGCTTTCCGTCTAGCGGGTCTTTCCCCGACCCCCTGAAGTATGCCTGCGCCCAGGCGGAGTAATAAGCCCGCGTCAGAAGCACGAAAACATGTGTACATACATGAAATCAAACACTTACTTTGGGAACGAGAACAGTACAACTATCACAGCAAACTAATTGTCGGCTGCAAGTACTTCGTAGTGCCAGACGCTTCCACTGTTCTCACCAGACGTGTCAGAACAGCCAGTGGGTCATCGCCTCTGTCTCATTCGGAAAATGTAAGCAGCCAACTCGGAGCCGACCCCCCATAGTATCCAGCCTGGATGTCAAATGCCCACAAAATCTAAGCAGCCAGGCTCAGCGGCCGTTTCCACTGTCCTAAAATCTGACGGTCGTGTTTGCTGTGTTTTGGCGAGTTAAATGGTCAATTCGGTGATCACTTCCCTCATTTGGGATGGCTTAGACCGGGAGGACAGGGCAAAACAGGCAGTAAGGTCTCATTTGCCAACGCTTGGCAGCGCGTAAGAAGAAATGACTTTGCACCCAATGGTGCCATATGCCAGAATCCAACCCGCTAAACCGACGAACCAGCGGCCCGTTGCACCAGCTTCGTCTCGTATGGAGGACAACAATTATGCAGCCACCCGCAGGGCTGACCCTTCAGGTCCCCATAAGCTGAATCCTTTGACGAAAGCCCCTTCGACCCGCGGCGTTGCGGATCTCATCTTCCAGCCGAACTTATTTCCCGCTAATGTTTAATGATCTTGGTCCCATTCAGGGAACCCTGTTCACAACTTTCTCCCCGCGACAACCATAATTCCAGGAAACTTGTCCTGTCCTTGCACCTCGAAGCCATGGATTTCGACGCGAATCGATGGCGATTCAGCCTCCAAACTTTTGTGGCCGCGGCATCCATCGCGGTCCATGCGTCTTTCGCGCAAGAATGCGCGTATAAAGGAGGATGGGCGCTTCGAAACGATAGGTCATGTCCGCCGAGCGCACCTGTCGAGTGTGGCACAGGAGCGCAGCCGAGATGCTGCCCCTCGGGCTTCAAATGCACTGGAGATGGTGACTACGTGGGCAACTACTGTTGTGAAGGTTGGTAAACGCTGTTTCGACACTTCAATCAACATGATCCTGATCCCAGATCAATAGATCCTTCTGACTGCAGGGACTTGTCCTTAAAGTACCCTAAGGTGAGGGCAACTGCAATCCAGCTCCTCGAGCATCGGAGCAATGCTGATCCTACTTTTCATCATAGTGTCCTAATTCAGATTGGACTCTCTGGGGGGTCGACGGAAAGCTCGACAATGGTGGATGGTGCTGCCAATCCGGGCAAAACGGGACATACCGCGATAACTCGAACGGAATCGCCCTGCTGTGTACTCCCACGACGGCGACAGCACTTGCTTCAGATATCTTCTGGGCCGAGACAGTTAGCACCTCATCCTGTTCCACGTCATCGACGACTTCGACACTTGCCACAGCATCAGCGACTGCGACTGCAGCATCCACGGCCGCAACCACTACTGCCGGAGCTTCCGCCACGACTGCGATTACGGCCTCCGCTACGCCATCGGGAACGAACGATTCAACCTCAATGTCCACCGGGGCGATAGCCGGTGCTGCGGTCGGAGGTGTCGCCGGCGGAATCCTGATCATTGCGGGAATCTTCTTCCTCTGGCGGAGGAAGAAGAGAAGCTCGGCTGATGCAACACCTACGACAGAGGCGAGCTCTTCGACGTGGGCGTACGAACGAAAGGCTGGACAGGGATACGGAGGAAATGGTGGCGGGGTGAACGAGCTTGCAGTTCCGGAACCACGGGCAGAGATGGATTCCGCGATGCAACCGACTTACGAACTTGATGCTGCGGCATCAAATACGCCTGAACTAGACGCAGCGCACTCTGGTGCAAGACCGGCTCTAAGGGACGATTTGAAGTACCGATAGAACAAATATGTTACGTGATATCCAAGCATGCGTTAGACTGTACCTAAGTACGTTATAAAGAGAAAACAAAAACATGAAAATACCGCTCATTGCAGTTAAGCAACTTTGTACGGGAGCATGATATCCCAATCTTTAAGTATATCATGTGTAATTTCCAACGTTCCCGTTCCAACCGCTCATCGCGCACGCGTCCGCCGTCTGATCCGCCGCATTTTCAGGTTGCACAAGCAAGGCAAGTAAGTAATGACAGATACCTGAGAGTTAAGCATATCGCACAGCCTTCCTGCACACGGTTAGGTACGCTTCTCTCGTCAAGCAGAGAGCGCATCGATAATGACTTTTCTCATCACAGACGGCCACTCCCTTTGCGATGTTGGGTGACTGATGAGTAACCGTCTTTGGTTTGGCAAGACTTGCGACCTTCGGCACACATTTCTGGCAAAGGGTTAGCCATTCTACATATAGATAATCAAGGACTGCACAACAACTTACCGCTCAGTATCGAGAGAAATGTGAATGCCGTCAATCCCACCAAGATAATTGGCACAAGCTGCCCAAAGGAGGTTGCATCGTCTTCTTCGCTCTGCCCGCCTTCCTTGAGCTCGAGCCATCGCGACGTTTTCACCCAACGTCTCAGACTCATGATATAAAGGCTTGACATCACCACTGTTGTTCCGCAGATGCCTATTCCGCCAATAAGATATACTCCGTATGAGATTTTACCAACACCGGAGAAAATTTTGATAAAATAGTTGTCGTGCTTGCGCCAACCGTTATTCTCGGCGGCTTCGCGATGTTTTCTCCTACTTCGATAACAGCATCGGCCCAACTCTGCAAGAATGGAGACACCGTACCAAATCAGAATGACTAGGTAGAGGTTCCAGCCCTGAATGTAGTTTCCCGGAGTGCTCTGGAATAATGCCTTCTCCGCCGCTGTTCCATTTCTTACTGAGTCGAGTAGGAGGTGCTTCAACTGTTCAATGCTGTCTTCCCCAGTCTGAAAGCACACAGCATGATAAAACAGCAAGCTTTCTGTTTCATTACTGGGCGGCACCTTTGTTGGAAAAGGTAGGTCGTTGCTGGCATTCTGGTTTGACAGTAAGAGTCCAGTCATGGCGAATACGGCTGTAATGAAACAGACTCGTAGACAAGCGAGAAAGAACCTTTCGAAGTAGTTCTTTGAAATGACAACGGACATGAGGTGCGTCGCACAAGTGATCAGTAGCATGTTTGCGACAATGTTGTAGTGGTAAGCGGTTATGGAACAGCCTGCCCAAAACCTAATGGTCACGAGGTAGGCACCACCTGTGAAGACCTGTTGGTCGCTGCAAGAGATGACGAGAGCTTGAAAGAATTTCGATCGACTAAACTTGCTAGCCCAACGTGGTCTTTGAAAACCAGAAGTTTTGATCCTACTCAGCGGCCTGCTATTAGCTTGATATCCATATTCATTTGATTTCTGAAGGCGATGTCTTACCGTTGATGTTTCCTTGAACAATGTTTTACCATAGTCCATGTAACGTCAAAGACGCCAATGGCAAAGGCGAAAGATGCGACAGCGATAAAGACGGAAACAATCTTATAAACAGGTTAAAATCTCAACATCAAAAGAATAATGAGTGGCAGCTATACGCACTCCAATGCCCGCGATGTCCGGCTCGGGAGGGACTTCGCCGCGTCCATAGCCAGCGATAGTCTGAAAACCTCCAGATCCGTCCGGGGTGACGCTGCAGTCCACAGTCGTGTTGTAATGGCTCTTGCACTGCGCTATCGATATGGAAGCTCCCATGATGGTCCACTGGCTAGTATTCCGGCCACCAAGACAATAAACTTGAAAGTAAAGATAGACCTCGAATGTCATTGACTTTTTGTCAGCCGACGAAGGAAGGAAACCCCTGAGGATTTTATGTCATTGTAATGCTCTTGCGAAAGTATGCGTTCCAATATAATTATAAGGCTGGCCTCAACCTTTCTCTCTACACCGTCAAATTGGAGAATGTGACTCGAGCAGGCTGTGTGGGAAACACAGCATGCTTACTATGGCGTTCTTGTTCTGTGCCCTCTAGCCGCAACAGACAGGGATTAAGCTACCCTCCATGTCAGACTAAGCTGCACTTTATCTCAGCCCCGGCGGGTTCGAGGTAGGCTAGAATAACGCCACGTGGGGGCTATGGTGGACTATGGCTAGCTTTACCACTCCAGTGTTCGAGCCTACAGCTGTAGTCTAGGCGGTAGGATTCATTCGCATGATGTACGGCCACTAGACTGTTGAGGGTTTGATGGTGGTGTTGTGAATTATCTGACAGTTGGTTCACGTAGGTCATGTATAAATAATCGCGGCTAGACGTTCCAAGGGCTAGGTGGTTGCATGTATGGTGGCGGTGGCTCTCAAAAGCACTTCAGGGCCAAGATTGACAGTATGTGTAGGCCACCAAAAGCCTGAAACTCCTATCAAGTGTGAGACATTGAGCATCTATCACGAGAAATTGCCACCCCCTTGTGTCTCATGGAAATACTTCGTGAATGGGATGATGGGAGGGAGGGGCGGTGGGAGATGGGAAGTCTAGGAGAGGCTGAGACCAGGCATTGTCCATTTACAAGGTGACAGGCACCTGTTACTGCAAGACAGTTTCGAGAGTCAGATAACTTCGTTGATTCAATACATGCAAGAACTCTAAACCTTCTTTGATCAAGGCTTCAAGGGGCTACTAGCGGCGATTGCCTGCAGAGGGTTGCTGGCCATGTACGAGAAGCCCAGCTTAGCTACCGTAGTCAAGAGCCCGGTCGCAAGCAACATAGCAATGGAAAATCCAACGAGGCCAAATACCTCCAAATTTCCCACACCATTCGCAGGTCGCGGCCCATCTGCAGTCTCGGCGCCAGTCTTCGCATCATGATGCGGCACGTACTTGAACTCGTATTTGTATCCTCCCTTCAGGGTATCCTTGTTCTCCACGATGTAATCCCAGAACAGAGCCCGGAATGTCTAACGACTTTGTATTAGCACGTGAAAATCATTGGATAGCCCTATCAAACTTCGTAGCGGGCTTACCTTGATTTGCCACCTATCCCAGGCAGGGATAGAGCGTGATATATAAGTAATCACCATCAGAGTCCAGATGATACCTCTGATGACAGCATCCCAGTACAGACCAGGTTTCCCAAGCCCGACGTCATCGCACATCTCATCTCCGTTGATGAAGCGAGTTCCGGCCTCGAAGAACTCTTTCGGCTCATAAATGGGAGCAACGCCGTCCAAAGCAATGACCAAGTTGTTGGCCAAGGCTCGAGAGTTCTTGCTCGGGGCAAGACAGGCCTTCAAAAGCGACTCCATAGATGCCAATGCCCGCTCAGGTGTTTCCAAGATCCAGTGGGGAGTACCCAGGACGTAGCCGACCCATCGCCATAAAGCGAGGTAGTCTAGAGTTTCTTGGTGGCGAACGTAAATACCCTGTCGGGGCAGAGCCAGCCATACGAGGTTGGTAGAGAATGCACACACAGATTGCATCGAGTCAAGTTCGTTGATGGGAACACCATATTTATCGATATCAAAGTATCCGGGACGCTGTGTGTTGAGCTTCAGGATTCGTCCTCGCACCGCGGCATGCAGTAGTCTGACGCGCACGGCTGAAGCGAAGCCTTCGCCTCCAGGCTTGATGTCGTCGAGGGATTTCGTGACCTGCAGAAGGAGCTGAAATGTCTCAAAGAGTCTGTTCTTGGCGACCTTGGCAGAGTGACCGCCTGTACGAACCAATGTCTCTGCCGGTCGGTACGAGGCGCCCTATTAGTAGATCGCATTAGCATCTTCGCCGAGAGTTTATAACATCTCTGTCTTCTTCTCGCCACACTTACAGTCGTAGCCAGCAGTCCTTGGAACGCAAACCCAGTAACTGCAGCAGGCGCGTAGCGGTAGAAGACGTCCTGCCCACGCTTGATCTGGCCCCAGTCGACCCACTCAGGCACGGCGTTGACTTCGGCCCAGAGCTTCATCAGTCTCGGATCCTTCTCGCAATGGTCCCGAAGCAGAGCGTATGTATCGCGATCAGGCTGCGGGTCTTCCTGCTTCCCCTTGGCGTACCACCCAGCCCGAGGTGGTGGGGGAGGGAACATGCCATCTAGAGCTGCAAGAGCCTCTGACCCCACTTCATCGAACTTGTGCTTCAGCGGGTCAAGCTGCTCTGCTGATATGTGAAGCTCCGTCTGGCGAAACTTGTAGCCATATGAATCGATAAGAGATGGTGCCATGATTCCATACAGATGCGCAATGAGTACTTATGATTTGGCAAACGTCTTGTCGGATCAAGACAAGATTCTTTCGAGATGAATCAATCCGGAAAAGCTCTGCTCAACACCTATATTTATATCTAGAGATCATGTTCAAGAACGCAGTGAGCTACCCATGCAACTGCGGCAGCACTAGTCCTAATCTGTGACATTCGTACAGTTGCCCAACGAGCGACCCTATCAACTTCCATCCCTGCGCATACCTCAATGTTCCACTCGTTCGAGACGGTCAACCAAAACTCCATACTGCATGTCAATTGACTCCGCGAACAAGTTGCATGCGACGTTGATGGTGGCATAGAAGACGGAGAAACACCTGACAGCTCACTCTCCACCACGGCTGCTGCTGCGAGAGCACTAATTAGGTAGCAGGATAGCCGAGAAATGTCAGCGCCAAGGCATCGGCTGCGACACATGGCAACCCGATCGTCATCAATCTTCCGTCTGACGGTCTTTTCATTGCTTTCAGTGACACACATGTCTGCCAATGAGAAGCGATTCAATCAATACCGCAGGGCATGACTGCTCCCTGACTCTACTGGCTCATAACTGCAATTCAATGTGATACGCTGTAAGAACCGATGTTACTGAAGGGGTCTCACCCCAACACGCAGGTATGAGCATCCCGCAGTTGGATGATACATTGGTGCACCATGTGTTTGTTGCTCACGCATCTCAGTACCATGGACGAAATGTAATTGATCAATAGAATCCGCTTCAGAATACAATGCTAATGCTACGCATCAAGAACGCTATAGAATGAAAGCCGCAGTCGCTTAATTAAGCGTTGACACAGCTGAATTCGGACAGGCTGTAGTATCCGCACTTGTCCGTCGTCGTCTTCCAGGCCCTGCAGTTGCCGCACACACGGTTGACCGTGACTCTGCACAGAGAGGAGCTGCCGTAGCCGTTGGCGCCGCGCCAGTCCGAAGTCGTCAGCCCTCGGTCCGCGCCAGAGATGCGGGCCGAGACGGTAGAGCCATACTCTTTGGGGTTGGCGTACTTGTCAAACTTGCTACATCCCCAGAATATCACAGTTAGTCCAACATTCATATACTAATGCTAGGTTGATGAGAGAGGTGGTGTTCTTACGCCGTGCACGCGCAGTCCTGGGCGGCGGGGCAGTTGCCGCGAGCGACGAGCTCGGCGTTTTCAGTGGCAGGCGCGCTGGGAGCGGCGTAGGCAGTAGAGAAGAGGGCAATGGCCACGGGGACGAGTGAGAACTTCATGTTGAGTTGGCGAGGAAAGAGTTTCGAAAGAGTGAATCGAAGTCGGAGACTTGAGCAAGTAGTGAACGAGCGAATGAGTGACTGGCGTTGAAGGCTGAAAGACTAGGCTGACGTGTAATTCCCTTCGTCTTTGACATCCATATATATAACGTCGGCAGGCAGTTCATGACGGGAGTCATGCCAACGGCTCGGCATCAAACCACGAGCGTTTTCCCCGATACCATCTCGAAAGATTGCGATGAGACGAACTAATTCGATAAAGTTCGGATCGAACCCGATGCTTTGGCGCGCCTCGTCTCATGTTTGACCCAGTAATTCCCTATTGCAGAGCGCTGCGGCGAGAGCAAATCCGTGCTTTTCAGATGAGGCAGAGAAAGGATAATTGATTATTTGTTCCAGACTACGGCACCGGCGGCCCCGGCGTCGTCGCCATGCTCGTTGCTAAAGAATAAGATTAGGCTTGGACGGCGCCCTAAATCACCGCATTTCGTACTACGAGTCAGGCAAATGGCTCAAAATTGCGGGCGGTCGGTCTGGCCATGCCGTTGGCGCGCGCAACGACCAGGTGACTCGTGAGAGATTGGGCTTTTGAGTAAAGTGAGGTGCAATCTGATAACGCGAGTCGTCGCCAAGAAAGCAGTTTGTGAAGCGCTGGTAGTAAGCCTTGGCGCTTCAAGCTTTGAGATTGTAATGAGGAAGCCATGGTCTCACCGGTTGCATGCACCGATGATATGTAAGAGCAATTCTCTGGATTCATAGACATTGATTCGCTGCAATCTCTAGACGCATTAAGCCTAAAGTAGAAGAATGAAGCGCTGAATGTTCTATTGAATAGACTAGCAACTAAAAGGTGCGCTCGCTATGCTCCATTTTGGTTTAGTAATCCTGTCTCTTCTTCAATATCCCACTACACCGGAATAAGGTTCAAATTGAGAGGGCCTCTAGCACTTGAGGTCTCCGTTGATGTTGCTCAGGCACGTGTCTAGGTCAATTAGTCAGTACTTGTTGTGGTAATGGATGAACTTTCCATGATCATCTTACCTAGGTTCAGGGACGAAGGTCTCTTCGTTCCGGTGGAATCAGTGCAGCGGCAGTTCAAGATCTGCTTCTTGTCGCCGCCAAGACCGCAGTCGCAGAACTTGAACGATGGGCTTTTGCAATATGTCAGTATAAGGACTGTTGCACTTCAAGGGGTGTGGCTTACTTGGAAGGACGGCACTACGAATGAGTCACATTAGTTTGAATTCAACGTTGCCGCGACGCAGAGCTTGAGCTTCTGGGCATAAGACTTACGACAACCCTGCCTCCGACGTTGGCCAGGCACTTGGTCATATCCAAGTCGGTCGAGTAAGAGTCCTCCTGGTAATTGTCCTGACAGGATGACTTGACAGTGGTAGAGAAGTAGGACGTGCCAGAGCAGGTCGCTGAAAAGTCGCCAGCAGCGACTTCAAGGGCAGCCATGGCCAGGAGAGGAAGAGTAGCGAGTACGCGCATGGTGAAATGAGGTAATGAGTGAATAGTATTGAAAGAGTGGAAGAAGTGAATGGGCAAAAGAGTGTGAGTAGCCAAGCTGGTGATTCCAAAGATGGGCGGAAGAAAAGTTTCTAGGAGTTGTGCTGTATTTTATAGGTTTCTAGTATAACAGCAAGAGCTTCCTAGCAAGTCTGTCCGAGCGGGATAGAAGCACAGAGTCCTCAATGCGATAAGGACTAAATTGAGTACCTATCCGTAGTTGCCGAGTCGTGACTATGTGAAGCTTGATACATTAGGTAGAAACCTTAAACCACTTGAAGCTTACATGACTCTTGCCGCCGCGCAATGCGTGCATCGCGGGAAGGGCACCATTTAGGCGAACATTTCGCACCTTCGGAGGCAAATTTCGTTTTTCCGCATATTGCAGGGCGTGGGAAAGATGAGAAATCAAGCGGGCGTCGAGAAATGAGAATGCAGGTATCGATTGTCTCTTAATTCCCGAAAACGCTGACCGACTAATCACGCCCTAGCCTAAGAGCTCGTCCAGACCTTCCTCCTTCAGCGTCTCTCTGACGGCCTCTAGAACCTTGGCGTGGACTGATGGCGGTGCCGCGATGAAACCGTAGTTTGCCTTCATCTTCCGTCCTGCTACGAGGTTTACCGGGTTGCCATCGACATCGGTGACCTTACCGCCAACCTCCTCAAAAAGTAGCATAGCGCCCGCATGGTCCCAGATCTTTGCGAGACGGTCACGCCGCCTGTAGGCCCAGAATGTGCAATTTGCCTGGCCGAGACCGAGGACCGTCCACCGCAAAACCCAGCCGAGCAGATCGTTGCCCGGATACGCTACACCGAGGCGTTCGGCGACTTTTTGGTGGATACCCGGAGCCCCAGATTCGGAGCCCTCGATGCATGTCACTGACACCAGGGATTGCGTCTCCACGTCGGCGTGGCGGGGGATCTTTGTGGGCTCGAGGTCAATCGGGCCAGGAAGCGGCCGGATGAAGGTTCCGTGCCCTCTGACTGCGAACATGATGCTGCCGGTGCCGGTGGGGTCGATGGAATCGTTGTTGACCGGCGCCTTCGCGTCAGCCGAGAGCAGCGGCAGACCGACGATGCCGACGCTCTGCTTCCCTTCTTCCATCAGGCAGACGTTGATGGCGTAGAGCTCGCCCCGCACAAATGTCTTTGTTCCGTCAATGGGGTCAAACACCCAGAAGCGGCCAGTAGGTGAAGGATCGCTAAGACCGCACCAGTCAATCATGTCGCACATCTCCTCTGGTGACGTAGGCAGCTTGCATAATGAGTCGGCGGTCTTGTCGTTCTCGACCTGCTGCAGCAGCGCCCATACAGACTCGAGGAGTTTGGGATTCTCACGGAGGTCAGCAGCGGACTCCTCGCCCACAAACTTATCGTCGGGGAAGGCGGCGTGCAGTGTGCTCGTCAGTAGGGCCTGGATGGCAAAGTCGGCAACGGTGACTGGGCTGAGGTCCTCTTTTGTCACGACGCCCTTGTCATCTTTGACGAGGACGCGGCGGCTGAGCTTGGCGCCGTGTTGTATGGCTGCAATGGCAGTTGCCAATTCTCGAGCATACGGTCCGTCCATTTTCGTTGCTGGGTGATGCCGTCTATCGGGGGAAACGGTGAGATGAGGTGGGTGGTGTTGAGAGTAGTGTCGACGATAGGTGGGGTGGATTTGACAGCGCTGATCAGTGGTCGTGTAGAGTGGGTTCGATGAGTACCAGTTGATGAGTCAGGCGATTGATGTGGATGCGATGTGAATGCAGATGCGGATGCGAATATTTACCTTATGCAGGTGTTATGTTCGCAACCGGGAAGATGGCTGGTGGTAGTGGTGAACTGCGAATGTCGCCGCGTAAAGTGGTTGAATGCAGTTTCTGGAATGGCGCCGATGATGTCAGACCACAAGTTCAGGCAGGGTAGGCACGCTTTTCCCAAGCGCCTTCCCGATGCAAATTTTGCCGGAAGAACTCCGGTGACGTGGGACCTGGAAGGAGTGGCCCCGGCATCGGCGTCGGCAGCCCCGGTTCGAAAAGCGGGTCTGTATCCGCTATCAAGAGCTTCGGATCCGATCTGAAATGGAGTAGCAACGACATTCAATGTGGAAAGAGCTTACAAATGGGAAGTAGGGGGTATCACAAGGTCTTGGCTGTTGATATATGTAAGGTATAAGTTACAAAGTTGAAGAGACACGCCCTGAGTTCAACCATTGGCCCCAAATCTCATTTTGGCAGATCCCATGTGCAGGTTTGCATGATGTGTTTCCCTGGTGGAGGTCAGGTAAGCAAATCCGCCATTCAAGTCACGGTAAGGGAGAATCAGGTGCTTACTGTCTTTCCATGTACGTTTCTTATGGAACAACACAGCTCGCACATACCAAAGCCTGGTACACCACACGGCCGCCAGCGCATCTCGCATCGCCCGGTCCAGGGATACCAGTATATTGAGACTGTACATGCCGCTCTTGGACTCCTCAACTGCTATTCGTGTTCCATTCCCGTCAAGCCAGTCGAAAACTTGGTTATTGCGGCGAACGTCGAACAGTAGCTCTCGCGCCTCGTAATACTCGGTCCTGTCACTCGCCTTTCGCCGGCCCACCAGCCAGGCCTTGCATTCGCTTTTGCCGACTTTCAAAAACTTGAGCCCAATGCTGCCCAGGCCACTTCGAGATGTTGGTTTGATGTAGTACGGGAAAGTCTCCTGGAGAATGGCTGGAGGGCGCTCCAAGTTGAAGATGTGCCTCGAGTTTGTGACAATTTCGGGCAGATGGTTCGACTCATTGAGACGTCTCTTGATGCTGTAGTCGATGCGGCTGAACTCCACTAGTCTATCGGTTTCTCGTAAGAAGTCTATCTGGTGGTTGATCTCGAAGATTCCCGGCGCATCCGCATTCCGGGTGTTGGCGGAGTGGACGAATCGGCCAGCCAGGCGGAGTGTATCTGGCGGCAAGTTCTCTGAGACAGTACCAGCATCTACCGTATAGTCTGGCGGAAGATCCTGGTTGGTGTCGATCTGTGCCATCTGGTCTTTCAATCTCTTCTTTTCTAGAACTACAGCCAATGATGACTATTGGAGCTGGTTGAGCAGCGGCTTCGAAGAACCGTCAGACAGATCGAACGATTGTAGGAGGAGCAGCGCCTTGGATACGATACTGGCCGAATGGATTGCAGTGAAACGAAAGCCTAGCTGTCGAGCGTGGTGACATGTTTTTGATCAATGAGGTCATGTGCAACATCGAATGAGCCGCGACAGGTTCAAGTGGCAAGCGTTGCTCGAGCATACGCCTGCACGTGCGACAGACAGTTCATTGGCTCTTTTGTTTGGCTGCCTAAGTGAGCGGGCGATAAAGAAACGTTGAAGCGCTACATCGCTCGGGACTGCGGCAAACGCGATTGGGTATTGGGTCGTGTGCTCTGTCAGCAACTCGCCGGAACTTGAAAGTGCGGCATAATGTCGGAAATGCCTCAACGCTGTGGTCAGCTGCGCCTAGTTTTGCCCGACTTGTATGGCAAATTATCGAAAAACGGATTTGATGATGCGGGTGGCCTCAAGATTAGCTAC
>NW_026849276.1:0-23305 GCF_030867785.1 Colletotrichum acutatum | reverse complement strand
GGGTTCTTAGTAAAAATAGCTAAAAACGATTATAAGATTTAATATTAAGTTAATTATTAAAAAAGCTATAGGAAGTCTATTTTTAAGCCCGGCTCGAGTCTATCCTATATATAAGTCCCGTATACTATCTAAATAGTTCCTTTATAATCAGGACCGATATTATAATATTAGTCCTATAGGGGTAAACTACCTTTATTTTATCGGTCTTATTTATAAACCGTTTATTATCTGTCGGTCCTTTTTATTATTACGTAACTTATCTATAGTTCTTCTATTCTATTAAAATAACTTTTATATTAACGTCCTTATATATATATAGTATATTATAGCCGCTACAAGCCTGCAGGGCAGGCCCTAGTCTTAGTTATGTATATTAAGTTATAATATAAAGCTAAAAAGAAATTACTATATAATACCCTTTTTAGCTACGTAGCTTAGTAATATAAGCCTAGGGAGTCTAAGTATTTACTTAATTTTTAATACGATCTAAAAAAAAGCGGTTTAAATCTTCCCGCAATTAACGTTTTTTAGCTTATATAACTAACGATTACGTAACGCTAATAAAAGCGTACCCCGTAACCTTTTAATAAGGGCGGCTATATATAGCTAATTAAAATAACGTTAATTTATTACTTTACGTATACGCGCATTATAAATTCTATATCGTATACTAGAATTACGTATTTAATTATATAACTAGATTAGTAATATAATAATTTATTATAATTAGTTTATTAAATAGGGCCGAACCGGTTAGCTTAAATACTATTACTTAAATATAAGCGTAAAGTAATTATATAATAAAAAAACTAATATATAAAGGGTTAACCTAGGGCCCGCTTATCTAGAAATCTACTAGTAATATATAGGCGTACGCATAATTAAATAAGTAAAAGAGATAGTACGTAGATAAATATAAAAACCTATAATATATAATACCCTTTTTATATTTTATAATTAAGTTTATTTATTATATAAGTTAATTTAAATAGGTAATTATTATATAGGCAATTCTTTTTATTAATTAACTAATTAAATAATTTTTTAAATATAAGCTAACCGCGGTAATATTAAAAAGAGAAAAAGTATATAAATATAATAATAATATCTCGGTTACTTTTATATTTTTATTAATTAATAAAAAATTAATATTATAAACGTCGACCTTTTATAAATAGTTAAGGGCTACGATTTTTTTCTTTCGTTCTATTATAGAGATTTATATTTTATTATTTACTTTTTATAAAGCTAATTAATACGATTATTTTATTATCTATTTAAAAAAGTCGTTTTCTTTAATTTTATAAATTAGTTTTTTAATTTATAATAATAGAATTTATTTATTAATTAATATTAATATTTGTTTTAATATTCTATCTTTACTAGCTACTCGGGCGATTCTTAATATCGCTTATATAGTATTTATATATAGTATTAGTAGATATTCCTATTATTTTAATAGACTGTTTTTTTTTTTGGATTTCTTTTTACCTTTTTAACTTTCCCTCTTTTAACTACGGATTAATTAATAATAATATTAAAGCGCGCAACGCTATTACTTTATAAACTTATACCTACTTAGCTAAGTTTACGGCCCCTCTAAATAATAATAGCTTATAATAGTAGTATCGGAGATGCCCTCGTCGCTTTTATTAAAATAACGCCGCCCTACTTTTAACTTTAACTTGTATATATATATACATTTATTACCTCGTTTCTTTTATTAAAGTCGAAAACGCTATTTCTTTTACTATCTATTACTATCGCTATTAAATTATTTACTTATTTAAATATACGTTAAAATACTAAGACGTTAATAACTTATTAACCTTTAGGGCTTTTTTAATAACTAGAAGTTCGATCCTATAAGCATTATACTAAATAACCTAGATATATAAAGGTACCGCTTTAATAAATACTATATTTATAATATTAATTTATAAAAAATAGTTAAATATATAGTGGTTTTTTTCTAGCTTTATAGGCGTAAAAGATCGACCTTAACGGGATTAGGCTTCTAAAAGAAATTATATAATACGGTATACTTTTTAACTATATAATACGCGCAATATACTTTAAATACGTACTTAACTTAGTATAGTGATTTTAATATAAAAACTACTATATAATTTAAGATAGGTAAGCTATTTTACGTAGCGGTAATAGTTAAAAAAGTTAACTATAAAAGTTAGTTATAAAGGTCGGCTATAAAGGTCGGAGATAGCTTTTTTTAACTATAGAGGTTCTAAACTTTAATAGTAACGTAGAGGTTTTTAAAAAAAAGGGCTAAAAGGGCTAATATCTAGCTACTCTTTAGAGCTTATAAAGATTCTTTTTATCTTTATTACTTCTTATATTACCTATAAACTTCTCTCTATTTAAATTAAATAAATTACTAAATAAACCTATTAAACAAACCTATTAATATATAAACTACTAGCTAGGTAACTAATTAAATAATTAGTTAGAACTAGTTAAAAGTCTAGCTAATTAAACTATATTAACGAGAACTTAACGATACCCTTTGATAAATCTACCCCCCTTAAACTAGGCCTTTTTTTTTAACTAGCTCGATACTATAACTATTATAATTAACGTAAATATACTTAAAAAATAACGAAGTACTTTTTAATAGTATAAAATTCGGTTAAATAATAATACGAACGTTATAAATAGCCGGGCTAATATTAATATTAAGATCTAATATATTAATACTAGCCTAGTTATAATAGCCGAAATAGGCGGGCTAGAAATATATAAACTTAAAATAATAAGCCGGCGCTTAAAATAGCTTTTATAAGCCCCCCCGGGTAACGATAATACCTATATAAAAAAAGAGATTATATTAAACCTAGCCGCTTACGTAGGCTAGTACTAAGAGGTTTTATATATATTAAAATAAATAAAGCTCGCCCTCTAAATAGCTAGAACTTAAAAAACTTTATATAGTAAAAGGTCAAGAGCTATTTTAGTTAGTAATTAGGTTTAGAGCATAATATATTTAGTTTTTTTTAATATATAATACACAATACGGCCCCGGCAGATTGCTCCGTTAGGAAGAAAATAGATAAATATATATTATAGGTTTTTATATTTTATTTACGTACTATCTCTTTTACTTATTTAATTGCGCGTGCGCTTATATAATATTAATAGATTTTTAAATAAACGGGTCCTAAGTTAACCCTTTATATATTAGTTTTTTTATTATATAATTACTTTACGTTTATATCTAGGTAATAATATTTAAGTTAATTAGTTTAGCCCTATTTAATAATTTAATTATAATAAATTATTATATTATTAATTTAGTTACGTAGGCACTAGTTATATAACTATATATAACGTAGGTTTAGTATATAATATAGAATTTATAATACGCGTATATATAAATAATAAATTAACGTTATATTTAGCTATATATAGCTACCCCTTACCGAAGGGTTACGGAGTACGCTTTATTAGCGTTATATAGTTACTAGTTATATAAATTAAAAAACGTTAATTATAAGTAGATTTAAACCGCTTTTTTTTAAATTATATTAAAAATTAAGCGAGCGCTTAGACTCCCTAGGCTTATATTACTAAGCTACGTAGCTAAATAGATAAATATATTATAATAAATATTATTTTTATTAGCGCTTTATTAATATAATAAAGTAATATAAATAAGTCTAGATTTAATAATATAATTAAGAGCTTAGAACGAGCGTAAGCGAGCGTATTAAATAGGAGTATTAGAGAGAGGTTATTATTAAATAAAATAAAGGGAGAAAGTAAGAGGTAATTTTTAGCTATTTAAAAGGTAATTAATATATTATAGCGGGGTTATTAATATCTAAGTTTAGTTAGTATTAATAGTTATAGTCGGTTATAGTTAGTTTTAAAGTTTATTATATAGTAATATATAATATTTATTTTAATAAACTAACTTATTTATAAAGGCAAAGATAGCCCTTAGTGAAGCGGGCTAGACCTTAAAGGGATTAATATTAACATATTTATTATAAATATATTAATTAATTAATTCGAACTATAGGTTAATAAAATAGGTTAATTAAACTATATAATTTTCTATATAAAAATAAAAAAGAAAGGTTTTAATTATAAGTTAAATAGGCCGCGATTATTATAAATATAGCCTATAAATAGCCCCTGCGTAGGCCCTTTGCCTCGAGGTCGAATTAAACTTCTAATCCGATAGTTCTAACTATATTAGGGCATCAGTGGCCTAGATTACTCTGCCGAGCAGCTTCCAAATAACACATAAACGTGCACAAGCAATATCTATCTTTAAATACGTATATTAACGATTAAGTAGAATTGGGTGCTTCACGAAAGTCCAATTCGCATTCCAACGTCAGATCATGATATCCACATGCTTGATCGGTCCCGAAACAAATTGACACTGTCATCTTAAAGTCGCGCTGCTTCAAATCCGACATTCATTTACTTATTACAATTTGAAAGTTCCATTCTCGTCGGCCACTGTCAATATTGTTTTGTAATATATGAAACATCAACTTCGCCTATTTCTTTGCATTCGTATCTCTCTCTCTTTCTGTCTGTGTTTGTGTGTGTGTGATATTGGAATTCTTGAGTATTGTGGTTCCTTCTCCTACTTACCAAAAATGTCACGAGATTGGAGAAAACGTACATAGCAACTACAACTAGAATTAAGGGAAACTGACGTCCAAGAGAGACCGGTCCACGTTGATGAAGGCACGTTGAGGCTTTTGAACGTCGGTCTTGAGGCTGAACCGTCATGTAAGGAAATTTATAGAAGGACACCTTGGGTACAGAGAGTCTTCTCACAATCTCTTAGAGGCTGTAGAACCATCTTCAAAAACCTTCCCAAGAACTCATCTTCCTTCGCAGCGTCATCATGATCGAAAAGGATGGCACAGTTCCTAACAGCGCCTGCAAACCCTTCACTGACCCCATTCACAGCTTTCTCTGCATGCGACCTGATGTATGATTGCTTGGCTTCGGGGCCAATTGGAGGTGCCGGAAGATCTTCAACATCATCTCGATGAGTACCAAGCTGTAACAGCACGATTCCCAATTCTAGAAGGGTATGCTTCCGAGACCATTTGTGAACTCGATGTCGGTCTTGCATGTGAGGGGGCGCTTCATTTGTCGGAGACAAGCTGGCTTCGTTGAACATGATCTCCAGCGATGGCGCAGCACTTGAGTGTAAATCACTTGCGTTAGGTTCATGGAAGATGATGATGTCTTGCAAAGGCTTATTGTCATCTCTTAAGTCGAAGCGCACTACTGCCTCAGCAACAAGCCGGGCCGTTTTCGCAATCCAGTGGAGAGATCCGCATCCTTTCTGGGGCTTTTTTTCAAGTTTATGTTTGATCGCTGCACGAAGAGTGGTCTTCTGTGCTTCTTCTGTATGAAACAAGCGAGGTAAATAAAACAGACGAAGGTCGCATCCGGCGCTATCCGATATTGTCATGATGGCATATTGGGTGTTGTCATGCTCCTGTCCAGTTAGATACTCCGGGCAGATCTCGATCCCATTACGCTTTTCATGAGTTGAACCTGCCTGTGACTGAGCTGGACCGCGTATTGTCTTCTGAAGCTTTGGCGGGGGCTCCGGTGGAGATGAAGATGCCCGCCTTTTTCTGGACATCGGTGAAAATGAGAGGATCGTCTCTGTGTGTACCTCGGATCCTAAGGAGAAAATCGAGGTTTTCAGGGGTCCGTTTTCAATGAGTGGTTCGACTAGTGAGATCGGTATGATTGAGGATTTGACACGCATAGTTGATACAACCCTCAGCCATGTTAATTTGGGTTGTATGCCAATTGTCGACTTGAATGCGATATGCCAGGTAGTTTCGCATGAGGAAGGAATCCCTGAGTCGACTTTCTTTCCGGCAGCAGGGACCAGTGGGTCAGGGGGAGCCAGAGGAGTCTCAGGCTCTAGTCTGAGGTAGGCTGTATGATTGTCGTGACACTGTTGTGAACATGCCTGATAGAGACATCTCTTGAGATGTTCGGAGACATGTGACTCGGTGCAAAGGTCGCTTAGAATTTGGGAAAGATCCATTTGGTTGTCATGGATTCGTTGAGGGTCGCTATTTATCAAAATGGATGCGGTTCTCATGTACTTTTGGCTGGCAGCTGTGATTCTCTTCTGCCACTTTCTAAGCTTCCTCGTGCAATCGACTCCAACAGATTTAGCAACCTAGCTGGAAGTTAACAATGGTGTCAATGGGGTGATATATGGAGATGCCTACATCAGTTACCTCCCTAGGCTTCCTCTTAGACATCCTCTTTATGAACTCCTTTGGAACACCAAGAACCTTTTGCAGGTTTTCCAGTGTCTCCAGCACATCATTACATGTTCCCGAGAGAAACATGCTCTGAGAGGGTTGAGACGCGACATGCCGAATAGCGCCAGAAAGGCTTGTATGATAGTTCGCAAACAAACATTGTTGCTGTTTCACAAACTTCCACAGCTCAAGTACGTCTTGCTGACGTCTTACATGGGACGGAAGCAGATTGAATATTTCCTCGAAGGCTGCAATGACGATTGTACCACGACTGTCTATCCTGGAAATACAGTCTTCGATAGATACCTCCTCCGTGGCGGAGTCATCTTCTGAATCCGACGAAGACCCAGTTTGATCAGAACCTGCCTGCGCGGACTCTGGAAGATGGATTCGGGGCACTCGCGGGCCATTGTTCGGAGTTTTCGTCTTGGTTGCCCAACGCGAGGATGTCTGAGCCTCGACTTGAGTCTTGGTCACAGACCCGATGTATTCGCGAGAGGTTGTGGAGGACGAACCACTTAGCTGCTCGCAGGAGTGACCGACAATATGCTCGCTTGTATTGTTCGTAGCCAAGGACGTTGAAGCATGAAAGTCTCCACCCCCAAAATGGTTATGGTAGTAAATGAATTGATTCGATTGCTCAGAGCGAGCTCCAGAAAGTCCTGTAGAGACGACTCCCGCGTTTTTCCCGCTATTCAATACGCCGTTGTCATATACACCGTTTCCCGATGCCGTTGTACTGAGAGTTCCGGGGTTCTGATGCGAAATGCGGTCCTGCTGTACACGCTTTCGAAAGGCATCACCAAGGCCAGTTCGCTCTACACAAGGGGCGTATCTGCGAAACAAGTGCTGATTCGAGACACCCTCCTGAGCATTTGAAGACATGTTTGACTGTGTGGTTCAAACTGAGAGGCTGTGGAAAGAAAAGGAGAGGAGGAATAGAAAGCAAAGGTTCGAGGATGAGGGAACGCATAAGACAAGGAACACGAAAACAATCGTTGTCCTTCAAAAGAGTTTTGTTGGGGCATAGCGTATATACGGGACTTATCAGTTTGCTTCGATGTGTGTAAAAGTGTCTGGTTGATCCCGGCCTCTCTCCGCGTCCTTCCTTGCCCTTTGACCCAAAAAGCGTTGACAGGAATGGCATTTCGTTTGCAATTGAAACTTGTCTATCCACTGATGGCGCTTCCTATCTGGAAGCTATTGTTTCTCTTGGTTTGGTTGAGGACTGCGGCTCGCTAAGCTACATGAAGCTACAGCCGGTGTAGAGATGTCCAATCGGCAACGATCTCTTCACACCCACAATATCCTGGATTCTTTTTTTAAGGCTACAATATGTACACAGTGTCTAAAGCTGTTCTACAGAATTTCCACCAATCTTAAAAGTTGAAAGATCTTTGATCTGGCTTCCAGCAAGTGAACACCCTCTTTGAAAAGTGAGGCAAGCATATTGCATATCAGACTGGCCAGACATGCAGCAAATTTAGATAGACTTTCCAATACGTTAGTTTTCTGCAGGCTTCTTCAATACATCATGCAGTCATCAAACCCTAACCAATCAAGCCATTAACATCTCGTCAGTTGCTACGCCTCAAAGCCCATTACAAGCTGGATCAACACTTGGCTACTCGCATCGACAATTTCAATTTGGATCATATCAAATGCGGAGCAGCAGCACAGCCCCTTCCAGATGGACCTTCTAGTTTTGGTAAGTGACGGATTCTTCTCTCATACTATTATTCTCGATCTCCCCAGATTTTCAAGTAGACACTGCTCAGGGCTTCATTCATCCTCTTCTCCGCGACATTTCTCCAGCAATTCCTCTCCTCGTATCTACCTTTCTCGTACCACGACTTCGTATTCGAAATAGACTTGAATCGGCCCAAAGTCAACATGGCTGTATGTGACGACTTTTCAATTCTATTGATCGTTTGCCATCCATGTCCTTACCAGATAGCAGGAAATTGTTGGTCTCGTAGTCGCATGCGTTGAGGTACTCGAAGCAACCTTCGAAACTGTTCAACGGATTACGACGGCACTAGAACGCATCAAAGAACGCAACAAGAATGGCTTTAAGACGCTTGACAGTGTCTGTGCGCAAGTTGCAATTACGAAACAGATCCTTAAGAACATTGTGCAAGTTGACGAGGAGCATCACACTCCTCTGGTCTACGCTTCCGTCGAACTGGTCAAGCAAAAGGCTTGCAACCTCAAAGCAGCTGCCGAAGAATTCGGCAGTCCTGCCGAGAACAAATTCAAGGCCTTCTTAAACGAGCTAATTCGTGGTGATGCTCGTCTTAAGACTTTCGACAGGATGCAAGTCGACCTCATTATGGCGCAGAGCACATTGATCACCTCCTTGGTGGCGCATAATTACGTACAGGGCACCACTGAGGGGACGGTCGATATCAACATCAGCATTGTGGAGCGGGTCAATAACTTCTTCAAACCTGATATAGAAGTCAACTACGCACGTCAAATCCTAAACCTAGTAGGCGGTCACGGTGAACCTATTGACGATGGGATAGTGTGCACGGTTAAGGCTCAGGACCTCGAGAAACTCATGCAAGATGTTCCACAACGTCTTCCAGGGGCGAATGGCAAGATTGTGCGTATTCTTAATCACAATCACGTCGAGGATTGGGGCATGGTCACTGTAGACATTGGGAGCCCAGGCGAGGGCACGCCACATGTCGACTCAGTGACAGCTGAGTTCAATGTCGTGAGTGGCAATGGATTCTGTTCGGCTGGCCCAATGTCGTACAATACTGCTTCAAAGACACAGGCGCTTCGAGCCAGTCTGAAGACGGTGGAAGGGAATCAAGACGCTGCTCTTAAGATGCTTGAGGCCACACTTCCGGACTTCAAGTCCTAGAACAAGCCGCAGGAAAGGATTTGGAGAGAATCCCATGGGACTTCAGTTTGGTCTACATTGCACGAGTAGTAGTAAAGATCCGGAACACATCGAGTAACATGTCACATCGCATAACCCCACATAGCATTTTTCCAACTCGTATGGCATCCGTCGCTTCTGATTTCGGCCTCTTGGGAAATTAATTCGTGATGCGGTGAGATTGGACTGAGTTGTAGCAAACTGAGTAGATGTATCTCTTTCTGACTAGATGCTGTGAACCCAAATGGTGTGACACTGGACCTAGTCCACGTGACACAATACTGGAGCTCAGATAACATTAGAGGTCACAGCGAGAGACATCGATTTATACTAACTGTTTTCAGAGTTTATAATTTGATTTGAATAATGCCGTGGGCCTTCTAAATTATAGCACGTCGCTAATCGCCATTAGTATTAATAAGTATACGATATAGGGAAGAAGCTCATAGAGGCTAACTACTATTAAGGTCTAGAAAATAAATTATTAAAATCTGCCCCTCTTTTAAAGTATACTATTAGCGCTATATATATACTTAAACTATTTCTTTATTATTTAGTCTTTTTTTATTATTATTTATACTATTCTTTATTTAAATAGAGCTTAATAAAGCGCCCCTTTCTTTTAAGTTTCGTTTTAAAGCTTAAATACGGTTTAAAAACGCTATTTTAATTTTTTATATTATAAAATCTTTAATATATATTATAAAGGTAAATAGAAATAATATTAATCGGCCCGAGTATAGGTCCTTTATTTTAAATAATAAATCTAAGTAGCCCTATAATTTTAACTCTAGGTTATAATTACTTTTAGCTATTCTTACTTCTTCTAGTACGAGGGTAGTTAATATTTTATTTTTATTTATTAATATTATTTTTTTTATTACTATAGCTCCTAAATTCCCTTTTTTTTATAGTTATTTTTTTTATATATAGTTCTTTAGTTTTATTAACGTTTATATTATTTTATTATTTTATAAGTTTTACGAGCTAATAAATAATTTAGATTTTTATATTTTATACTCCGACGTTCTAATAATTCGGTTAGGTTTTTATATAGTTACTCTATATTTATTATTAATATTTATTTAGTTTTTATAATAGCTTTTATTAAAAAAACTAGTAGCGTTATTATTATTATTAATAATATTATTATAAGCGGTATAAGTATAAGTAGTAGTAGCGGCGGTAGCGGACTATTTAAAAAAAATATTTTTTAAACCCGTCCTAACTTTATAAGTCCCCTTTTTAGTACTTATATACTACTTTTATTAACCGTTATAAACCTTTATTAAAAAAAAGAAAAAAAAGAAAAAAGCTATAGTGTGTAGTTAAATTTATTTACTTTTTTATTTTTCTTACGTTATATATAAAGTAATCGATCTTAAGGCTAAGTACTATAATTAAATAGGTTAGTAATTTTTAATTATTAATTCGCTTCTCTTTTTAATTTAATATATTTATTTAAGTACCGGCCTATACTATATAGAATACGCTTTTTAAAATTATAAATATAAAGAAATAATAAGTTTATAGCGATATTATTATTTTTTTACTTTATTTAAGCGTTATATTAATAATATACTAAGTCTTTAAGTCCTATATCGCTATTATATAAACCCTTTAGAGCACTACCCGAGCTTTAAATAATAGCTTTAATAATTTTATAGTTTATTATTTTATCTTCGCTACTAGTTATATTATTAACGCTACTTTATAAGCCTAGAATACTTTTAAAATTATTATTAATAATATATAAAAGGCGTTTAAATATATTAAAGTTTATTTAGCTTTTATTATCAAGCTTTTAAATAGTAATAATAATAATAAATAGTTAATAATTACGAGCTTTTTTAACGCTCCGTCTAGCTCCTTTAATACTCTATTTTCTTTTCGTAACGATATAATAATTAAGCTCTTTTATTTTATTTATAATAAAGTTCGCTACTTTAATAATATTTTAGAGTTAGTAAATTATATTATCCGCGCTCTATATTTATAGTTAATTATTTATAAATTCGGAATTAATAAAGCTATTACTTCTTTAATTAACGTAATAACGAGGATAATTATAAAAAGAGTAATAATAAAGAGGCCGCGGGCGCTATATTTAAAAATATAGACGCTATACTTAAAGGTACGGACGCTATATTTAAAAATAAAGATTAATAATAAATAATACGTTTACGTTATTTATTTATAATTTTATAATTATATTTAGGTCGTTATTATTAATAGTTACGTCGCTACGTTATAAGCCGCTTAATAATAGCTAATTAAATACGTTTTTAAGTTTTTAAAGAGCTAGGGTACGCTATTTAATTAAAATCGATCTTTATATATATTAATTAACGCTACGTCCTTAATATATATAGCTAGCTTTTATATATCTTTATTATTATTATTATTATAAAAGGGAATTCGAGGCAGGTCGGAACGCTACTATATTAACTTAATAGATATATTTTAATATAAAAAAAGAAAAAGTAAATTAATAAGTAAAATTTAGGCCGCTAGGCTTTTAGGTTTAGCGGTTTAATAATTATATAATTTATAGAGGGTCCGCTGGGTACCTAAGGCTTAGGTATATAGGGGCCTAGCGCTTAGTATTATAATATTACCCCCCCCCTTTTAGTATAAAAAGCGCTATTTATAGCACTTAACTATCTACCTATATCCTCTATAATTATTTTTTTATAAGCCGCTAAAACTTTATTAGCTATCCGTTACCTTTTTCTATTTTATTATTATTTAATAAAGTTTAGAGTTTTACTTTTTTATAAGCGTTAATAAAATAGAGGTTAATATTAGTACAGGTCTAGTTTATAAAGTACTAGACTATAAAGCTATTATATATTAAAACCTATTTTTAAAGGGTTTATTATAAACTTTGGAGGGTATTAATAATTTAAGTATTCTCGTTAATATCCTTTATATTACTATTATAAACGAAGAGGTACTAACCTTAAATAGCGTTTTTAACTATTATTATAACCTAGGTATACTAATCCTCTATTATACTACCTTTTATATTCTTACTATTAGCTTTTAGATCCTCTTTCTTAACTTAGTTCTTTAACGGGGTATTAAATAGCGCGATTTTATAATTACTAAAAGTCGAGGCCCATAAAAAAGTAACGAAGATATTATAGTTATTTATATTAATTAAGTAATTATAATATAAATTACGGATTTTATTAATAGCGAATAATACTTCTTAGTAGTAAATATAGAGGCCTTTTTTACGTTAAAGGGCTTCGAGCTAGTTAGCTATATTTAACGTAAATAATAATAGGTCGAGGTATTACGCCGCGGCGCTCGTAACGGTTATTTTTATTATTAATATATAAAGAATCCTTTATTAATTTCCGGGACTAGTTAAATCGTTAGGGAGGTATATAGTTATATAAAGTAAAAAATTAGCTTTTAAATAGTAGTCCCGAATTCGTTAACGATAGCGTTTTAGCTAAGCTATAAAAGAAAGAAGTTTAATAAATCCCTTAAATATTTTTTAATAAATTTATTATAATAAAGACTACTATAGTATTATTATTAGCCTATAGCTAAGCTAAGTTATTATTAACTACTATTTCTATTTATAACGAGAGGTTCCGTAATAGTCCCGCGGCTATAAGGTATTATTTATAAAAAGCTTATAGTACTATTAGTACGTTATAAAAGCTCTCTACGTTATACTATATCGGGTTATTATTATACTCTTTTTAATTAGCTTAGTACTATAGCTTATTATACTATACCCGTAACTTAATTACCTATAAAATTTTATATTCTAATTTATTAATACTATAATAGATTAATAGCGGGGGGTCTTAGTACTATTTAAATAAGGGGTCCTCTATAGCTTTTTATAATTTATTTAAATAAAAGACCGGGTAAGCTTTACTTTTTATAAATAATTCTACGATCTATATATTACCTAGGCTAGCGTTAATAATAGGCTAGGGGCCGGCCTAGGGTTATTATAGTTTATTAACGTCTTTAGTTTTTTAATAAAATATATCTATAAATACTTTATTACTAATTTTTAAATTATTAGGCCGTTAATAACGGTTAATATATTTCTAATATTTTATTTAAATAACTTTTATATTACCTTTAGCGATCTCCTAGGCCTCGTAAATACTTAAAGCTATTTACTAGGCCTCGATATAATTAAGCTTTTTTTTTATTAAATTAAAGCGCTAAGTTCTAATAATCTAATTAAAAAATAATTAAGGTTAATAACCGAATTCGATTTTATAAAACAATAGCCCTATAGTTTTACTTAGCTAAGCTATATAAATAAAATTAATTATAAGGAGTATATCGCTTTGATTATTTTAATAATAATTAATTAAGGGCCGTAGTTATTAAAAAATATACTAGTTTAGGACCTTAGTCTAGCTATTTATTTATAAATAGTCCGCTATTAATAATTATAGTTTAACGCCGCAGAGCTTATATAGTTCTTTTTAAAAGTTTAATATAAACTAAGGGCTACGGTCCGAGGTAATAGTTTTAAATAGCCCGAAGATTAGTAATACTTTTTTATAAAACATTTTATTTATATCCTATACCGTACTGGTTTTATAATAGGGTATTAAAATAGCCCTTTTATTTAGTTTATTAACTACTACATATATTATATTATAGCCCTTTTAATCGGGGGGTACTATTATAAAGTCTATTAAAATATATTACTACGGGTAATCGGGTATTAATAAAGGCCTTAGCTCCCCCGGGGGCCTATTATAGAGTTTTTAAAAGCGACGGTACGTATAGTAGTTTTTAATATATTAATATATATTTATTATAAAGCCGGGCTAATAATATCGCTATTTAACTATTTTAACTATTTTATTTTAGTTTAAGTACGCGAGGAGCTTTCATTTATATACTTTATAAATTATTATAATATATAGGTTATCCTCTTTAAAGATAACGAGTTTATTATTTATTATAAGTAGGCCGTTATTTTAAATCTTTTAATGCTCGCGGCCCTCGCGGGCTAGCGCTTATATTAAGGCTAATAACGGTATTATAAAGTTACGGTTTAGTTTTAATACTTTTTTAATTAATAAATACCCTTAAAATTTGTTTTTTAATATAAAAGAGCTAATAGTAAGCTCGGGCTATTACATTACGGCTTTTAATAGTACTCGTAACTTAATAACGATATTTAATAATAATAGTTTTAATAATAATAGGACCTAAGTACAGTTAGCTTCTTTTAATATTTATTAAGTTTTAATATCGTCTATTTTTTTTAATAGTACGTTAGCGAGTATATTTTTTTACTTTAGTTTATACTATATTTAGAAATTAAAATTAACTAGGGCGCTAGCTTATCGGGCTTATTATAGATTTAAGAGCTACTTTATTATAAAAAATAAAAGTAGCTAGTAGTTTATAATAATATTAAATTTTTAATAATAGCTAACTAGCTTAGCGCGCTATTTTTCTAAATAGATTACTATTATTAATATCTTTTTATTATATATAGCGTAGTTAAGCTCTGCGCCGTTTATAATTTTTAAATAGAACGTAACTAAGTATTATAAACTATCGTTTATTTATTACTAAACTAGGGCTCCGGTATATACTAAGTTTAATATATTAGTTTTAAAATGTATAAATAGCTTAGGCCTAAAATAATAGAATATAGGCGCTATTATAAAGGATAGCTTTAGTACTTTAAACGCATTATTATAATCTATATCAAATTAAAAAGGTATACTTTTACTAGTTAACTTTATTAATAGCCTAGCTAGGCGCCCGTAGTCTTTTATAAACTATTTATAAAAATTATAAAAACTAAAGAATAATTAAATTCTTTTTAGTAATGTAAATAGTTTTTAATTACGTATTATAAAGACCTTATCCTCGTCGGGCTATATACCGTTAGTATTAACTACGAATCCTAGGTACTTTATAATAATAACGCTAAATTTATACTTTTTAATATTTATTTATAGTCTAGCCTTTTATAAACGGTTTAGTACTTTCGTAACGTACTCGTAATATTATAAAAAGTTATTTAAAAAAATTAGAATATCGTTTATATACGCTATATAAAAATCGTTTAAATACTTTATTAATATATCGTTTATATATTATTAATACGTAGCTAGGCTATTATAAAGACTAAAGGGTAGTATTTTATATTTATATACCCTGTAATAGGTATAGAACGTTATAAAGTCTTTTAAAGCGGGGTCGAGGTGAATATAATAAAAAGCTTATTTAATATCGAGTTTAATAAAGATTTTAGCCCTATTTAATTACAATAGCGTTTTATTAATTAAAAATAGAGGGTATCGATCTTTTTTTATAAACTCGTTTAGCTTTTTAAAATTAATATAGAACCGTAGGCTACCGTTATATTTTTTATAAATAGTATTAATAATATAAAGGGGGCGTTACTAAGCTTAATAAATCCTTTATAGAAGTACTTTAAAAGGTAAGCCCTAGTCGCTTTTAGCTTTAATAATAACTATTTATAGAGGGGGTAATAAATAAGCTTTTCCCGGCCTCCTTTTACGAGCTCTATTTTATAATTATAGCTATAGTATAATATTAATATATTACTCGTTATTTTATTAAAAACGTCGGTCTAGGGCCTTAGTGCTTTTAAAAGCTTTATAACGATAAAGTCCTAGGTCTTTTAATTATCCCCTTTTAAAGAGTCTTTTTCTTTTTATTTATTATTAATTATATAGTCTAGTTTATATAGGGATATAGAGCCTAGTTCTATATTTTCGTACTTTAAGTTTATCTCGAACGCCGGGGCGCTAATAAAAATAATATCTAGAGCGTTATTTACTTTTTTATATTAAATAAAGGCCTATACGGGCTTTATTTTTATAGGGGGTAGCGATAATATATTAGCGAGCTCGCGGTCTATTTTATAAGCGTTTTTAGTATTATTAAACCGCTATATATATTAGTTTTATATACCTAGAGGTCGATTAAGTATTTTAAAAGGCTTAAGTAATACTCGCTTTTTTTATAATTATTTATTATATTACGCAATGTCTATTTTAAATATTTCTTACTGCCGCTTAGTATCGATTTAGTACTATATATCGATAATTTTAGGGGTATATAGGTCTTTTATATCCTAGATAATAATAAAGGGGGTGTTTTATAATAATAATTCTTCGGGCTATATAAAGCGCTTATAGTATACGTTAAAGTTTACTTTATAATACTCGAACTACTTCTATCTAAAGATTAAGTCGTAGCGCCCTATATTAAATTAAAATAGGGGTATTTTTAAAAAGACTTAGTAGTTAATATATAGGTTAATAATCTATATTATATTAGTATTTTTTAATCGTTTGTTATTAAATCTAGTAATAAAGATAGAGTATAATAATTTATTAAATAGGGCTATATAAAATTCTCGTAATAATAGGGTTACGTAATTATTTATAAATCCGTATTTATTAACTCCCGTATTAAATAAAGCTTTTAAACGAATTCTATATTTATTAAATATTATTACGAGCTCGATTTTTAAAGGTTACCCTCTTATAAAATTCTATAAGTTTACTAAATAAATTACTAATCTTCTATTCTTTTTATATTTATTTCCTAGCTAAGAGGTTATTTATATTAAGGGGCTTAGTTTTTTAAGTTTATAGTGTACTATTTATTAATATTAATATTTATAATAACTATAGTAGCGGCGGGCTTTTTAAAATAGTTTTAAAAAACGTAACTAGACTCGCTATAAATAAAATAAATACTACTATTTTTAAGCTTTTAATATAGGGCTTTAAGGATAGTTGTATAATTAGTAATTTAATTATAGGTATTCTATTTAGCGGCGCCGCTTCCTCTATTTTTAATAAAGATAATATAAATAAATATAGTACTATTCGGGGCCCTATTATTAATCGACGGGGGCTATATTATATTAACGAGCTAAATAACGTACTTAGTATATTTTTAAAAAGTAGCCTCTTTATCTAAGTATTTAGAGATAGCCTAGTTCTAGAAATAAATAAAAAGTTTATTATAAAAGCGGCGCTTTTATTAGGACTTAGGAAGTTTATTAATATAAATAAGCTTAGCGAATACGGAACGCTTTTAATAAATATTTTTAAAAATAATTAAAAGGGTATTTAGCTTTTAACCGGTATTATCTATAATAATAAAGTTAATATAGGCCGATTTAAGTTTCTAAAATAACTAGTTTATAATAATAATCTCGTTAAAGGCTAGTATAGGGTAAATAAACTTTACTATAGTATTACCGATTTTATTAATAATATACTCTAAATAGTACCCGTTAATACTAAAGTTCGTATTCTCGAGGCGCTTTATAATATATTAAAGCTAATAAAAGAACTTTAAGCCTTTATTATCGTTATTATTAATAAAGATAGGGACGTTAAGTATTTTATTTAATTTATAAAAGGGCTAGTATATTAAAGCTAAAGTAGTCTCGTAGCTACCCTATGCTTTAAGCTTAATAAAGCGCTATTTTAGTATAAAATAAATATCGTTACTATAATCGTTATTATTAATATTAATTTAAGAGCTATTTTTTAATTACTCTATATATTTATTAAATGCGGTATTAATATAAGGGAATTAATATAGAGGTATATAAAATTAATATAGAGGTATATACTTTATAGCGGTATACGTATTCGCCCTTATAATTAGCTTAAAATTTTATTATTAATATATTTAAAATTTACCGCTCCGCTTTTAAATACTTTCTCTATTTAGAATTTTTTTTATTATTTTATTTATTATATTTAGTATTAATATATTAATATCTAAACCGTGGTGTAATTTATACTACCGAGCTATAGTTCGTAACTTTAGCGACGTAATACTTCCTTTAAAACGCTAACGTATTAATATATTATTATCTTTTTTTTCTATTAATAGCCGTTTTAATATTAGTTAATTTTATAAAGTTAGCGACCTTTAAATATATAGTAACTTAATTAATAATTTATTACCCGAGCTATTATAATAAATACGATTACTATTTTATTATTAGCCCTATTACCCCGGGATCGAACTAAGACTTTATTTTAAACGCCGTTTTTTTAATAGAACCGACTCTTTTTAATTTATTACTTTACCCCGACTTTTACTTACTCGTAGCGGCCCTTATTAAAATAATAAATACTTTAAATCTATGTTTTACTTTATATACCGTTTTTTAAAGGGAACTTAAAGTACTTAACGTATTACTTTTCTTTATATCTCGCTAAAGTAGAATCTATTATCTTTTTAAAATAGATATTAAGACTTTTAATAGCCTATTATAGAGCATTTTAATAATACTTTTAAGTTTATTTAGTAGGTTATTAGTATTAATAAAAGGTTAACGACTACCCTCTTTTAATAATACGAGCTAAGCCGCTATTAATAAAAGATATAGGGTTTTTAAAAAAATCTATTACGTCTATATTTACTTTTATAATAAAACCTTTTTTTAAGCTTATTATCTTTTTAAACTATAGCTTTTTATTATAGCCGATTTAAAAAATCCTTTTCCCCCCTTTTAAATATAATCCTAAACCTATCGATCCTAAGTAGCTTAGAGCCTATTACTAAGGCCCTTTTTAATCGATTTAATATATTTATAAGGGTTAACGGGTTTAATATTATAAAACGGTATAAATATACCTCTTAGATAGGTCGGCTTATATAATACTTATTTTAATATAATCGATTTAATAAGCCCGGTCTTTTAAAAGGTATAAATATTTAATAGCGGAGGTCCTAGAAGTATAATTATTAATAGTAAGTAATTATAGAAACGTAAAAAGAAAGTAAATAGTTTTTATATTATTTATTAGACCCTCGTTATAATTAACATAATTATTAACTAAGCTTTGAAATATTTACTTACCCTTTATACCGAAAGCTTATTTAGTTTATTAAGGATTTTATTAAAAATATAAGCCGTTATGTTAGTATTTAGGTACGTAACGTCCGTACTATTATATAAAAGCAGTTTCTAGATTTTATATTTATTTAGCGGGATATTTATAATACTTAAGCATACTTTAACTAAGAAAAGTTAAATAGTTATTTATTAACGGCTACGTTAATTAAGTTATTTAATAAATAGGAGATTTTTTATATTATTAAATAGGCTAATAATAAGCTAAACCGCTTTATTAAGCTAGTTTAGACCTTTTTTTACTACTTCTAAATATAGAAGCGGTTCTTTAAAGTAATTAACTTTAATAATATTTATAATATTAATTATTTTAAGCTTTTACTATTCTAAATAACTAAGTAAACCTACCTTAGGTCTATTTATAACATAGTATTTAGTTTTATTAATAACGAATAGTTAAAGGGCTTCCGATTTTTTTTAAAGAGTATAAAAGAACTAGTTAAGTAATACTCGATTCGCTATTTTATAATTATTATTATAGATTATAATAAATAGATAAAAGCTATATTAGGTAAAGAGTTTTTAGATATTTAATAATAGCTCTATATTTATTATATTAATTTTAATATTATATTTAAGGCTAAATAAAAATAAATAAAGAAATCTAGTAATATAAATAATAGTAATAAGTCTAACGATAAGGATTATTAGCTATAATTATTAATAACGGTCGAGCTTAGTAACGAAGACTATATTTATATTAATATAACGGTAAATTAAACTATCCTATATATTTACTGCGGGGTATTTATTATATAGAAGCTTATTATTTTTATTAAAACTAAATAAGCTTTTAAAAAAGTTTAAAAAAAGCTATATAAAGAGTTCGATAATTAATACTTAATTTTATAATATTTCTATTTTATATACTTACCTATAAGAGCGTAATAGGCCCGCTATTTTATTTATAAATATTAGAACTTCGGTATTCGTATAACTTCTAGTATAGAATTAAGTAATAATAATATTAAAAGCTACTTTTTTAACGGTTTTAACTATTTATATTAACTTATCGACGTTATATAGGATACAATTAATAACTAAGAGCTACGCTTTTAATAAATATATATAAAGGACGAGGTGCTTATAAACCGAGACTACTTTAGCCCCCGCTCGGAGTACTTTAATAACCTTTGTTTTATAGTTTTATTAAAATGTTTTAAATTAATTATTAAGTAATACCGGCTTATATATAAAGTAATACCCTTTAAAAAGAAGCTATTTTTATCCCCTATTAGAGCGTATAATAATAACTATTTTATATCGGTTAAGCTTAATATCTCGTATTTTTATAAAATCTTTTTAAAAATTAAAGAATTATTAATTTTTAATAAATAGGAGGTTTATTTATAGTAGCGGCTTTAGGGAACGTCTTTTTTTAATCTTTATTATTAAATTTTAGATTTAAAGATTATAATATCTCTTTATAATAAATTAAAGAACGTAGTATAGCTAGTTTTTATAGAGCTTATACTATTTTAATAGGGCTAATAACTTCGATATTAAACTATTATAATACTTAATAGCTAAGGCTTAACTAGCTATAAATAAAGCCGCCCGCTAAAAAGCTATAATAAATCGACTTTAATAAAGGGCTTATAAAGGGTTTATTAATTAAATTCTAATTAGGCCCCCGACCTATCTTAATAATAAATAAGAAGCTAGTTTAGTATTTTTAATAAAAAAAAGATAATAGGGTGTTATATAAGTAGATAGCTATTATAATTTAATATTTAGAGGTAATAGAGCGAGTAAGAGATAGTATTAAATAACATTAAATAAAGGATTTTATAGCTACGTTATTTTAAATATTTTTAAAAGACCTATAAATATTTAGCTAAGTTATTAAGTATATTAAATATTTATTTTTAAACGTTAAATACTCTATAAAGAATAGTTTAAAAGATATCCTATTTAATAAAAGCTTTAAAGTTATTAGGTATATAAAATGTTAGTATAACTACTTTAACCGCTTTTACGGGGATGTACTAAAATTTTGAGTTAATTATAGGGGCGAATGCGTATACCGCTATAAAGTATATACTTCTATATTAATTCTATATACCTCTATATTAATTCCCTAATATAAAGGGCATAGTTTAATTACTTTTTAGTTTTATAAAGCTTTTTAATAGCGGTATAAATAACCTCAATATTTTTTTTAATTATTTTATAGAGCCGCTTAGTACTATTACTTAACTAGCTAATTATAAAGGCTAGTACCTATTTAAGTTAATATTAAGTAATACATATCTTTAACTAGCTCTCGACCTAAACGTAAAGAGCGGCGCCCTTATTTTAATAATATAGGTTTTAAATAAACTTAAAGTTAGCGCTATATTATTTAATATTTTTAAAAAGTCCCTCGTTATAGATCTAAATAGGGGACACGAGTCCGTTAATAACGTATCGAAAGTATTTAAAACGATCGCTTTATATAATAAAAGGTAAAAACTACTCTACGGGCTAATTAGAGAAATTAATCTCGGGGTTAAATATAGGGAGCTTAGTATTTTTATTAATACTTATAATACTCTAGCGCTATTTATAAAAGTAATAACTTTATTAAAAGCCGTTAATATAAAAGGATATTTATCTTCCTTAACTCTTATCTCGGACTATAATATTTAATAAAGGGGGTATATATTTAGGGGGTATTAATTATTTAGCGCGTTTATTTAGTTAACTATTACTTAGCTATTTTGCGCGTTTTTTTAATAAGGGTAGTTAATTAATATAGCGGGTTTAATAAATTAAAATATTATTATTCTATTTTTAAAAAATAGCGGTTTATAAATAACGTTAAATAGTATTACAAAAAGGAATTCGAGGTAGGTCAGAACGCTATTATATTAACTTAATAAATATAACTTAACGTAAAGAAAAAAAAAATAGATTAATAAGTAAAATCTAGGCTACTAGGCTTTTAAGTTTAGCGGTTTAATAGTTATGTAACCCGTAGGGGGTCCGCCGGGTGCCTAAAGCCCGGGCGTATAGGGGCCCAGCGCCCAGTGCTATAACATTATAACCTTTTTATTAAATTAGGTATTATTATCTTTTTTTTAGTCCCTTATATTATATAATATCTTTCATTTTATAAAGCGGTTCGCTATTTATATTATTAATAAATAAGGGCTTTTAAAGTATTTTTTTATAGTATTAGTATAGTTCTAAAAGGGATATATAAAACACGTTATATATCCTATATTATATAAGTATATTTAATTAGTAAGTAACCCCCGATATATTAATCATTAATTTAATTTTAAACGGCCCTAAATATATATTAATTAACTTTTAATTAAGGCGCTACTTTTTAATATTCTTTCTTAAAAATAATATTTAATTACTTACTTTATATAATATATTTATTTTAAATTTATTTATTTATTATTTATATATTTATTATACTTTTTATATAAAGGGCTATAAAGCGTTTTAATTAGCGCGTAGTTAGGCTATACGTTCTTTAGTTAATGTATTTTAAGTCGTATTTTAATTCTTTATTAAAACCGATATAAAGTACGTAAATAAAAAGCTAAATAAGGCTTTTATAAGCGCTTTATAAATTGCTAAATACTAAGTATTATTATATATAAATTCGGCAAGGTAAAGGCGCTATACTTAATTTAATTAATTTTAGGTATAGAAGTAGTATAAATACTGTTCTAAATATTGATTTTATTATTCTATTTAGCCGTTTATTTACGAGTAGAAAGTAGTACTAAAGTACTTTTTTATCGTTAATAAGTAATAAAAATACGTTTAGAATTTATTTATAAATAGCGAGCTTTTATTAAAAACGATACTTTTTAATATATTAAACTTTATAAAGATCTTTATAAATAAAAGGTTTATAAATCCCTACGCTATAAGCGTTATTTTTGTAGTAATATAAACGCTATATTTAATAAACCGGTTTATTATAATTAGTACTATATTATAGGGCCGCTATTTAATTAATATAGTTAATATAGATAAGCCTATAATAAAGTTTAGTAATATTTTTTATTAAGGCTTTATTAAAACTAAAAGGGGGCGTAATAAGCTATATAGCTTATAATAACAAGGCTTTATCTATTAATATATTATATACGTATTAATATAGCTCTTTATATTTTTATTTATTCAATTTTAATAATAATAGCGTTTTAATAGTATTATTATCTATTTAATATTATAATATCCCGCTAT
>NW_026849275.1:0-23336 GCF_030867785.1 Colletotrichum acutatum | reverse complement strand
GCGGAGCTGCCAGAGGTCAGGGCGGGGGATTTGGTGGTCAAGGCCTCGACAAATCCTGTACGCTGGCTGGGTGTCTGGTTCGACAAGAGACTGTCCTTCCGGCACCACGTCGACACAAGAGTAGCTGCGGCAAAGAAGGCAGCTCAACACCTGAGGCAGCTTACAAACACAAAGAGAGGACTGCCAGCGGCCGCCGTGCGAAAAGCCGTCGTCTCCTACGTACTGCCGATCGCGCTCTTCGGCGCCGAAACATGGTACGCAGGTATCACGAAGCCGGCTTCGAGACGCCAAGCGGAGACAGACACGAGTCCGCCTTTCCAAGGAAGACCCGTCAACACAGGCCAGAAGGGGCTCGTGCAGAAGATCGACAGCGTCATTACAGCGGCAGCAAGGATCGTTCTACCTGTCTGGAGGACAACGCCAACCAGTAGCCTCCTCCGAGACGCCGGCTTACCGTCAGCCAAAGTCGCCTTAGAAGGCGTCCGTTTACGGGCCGCAGTCCGACTACAGAGGATTGATCGCCGACACCCGCTAGTCGCGCGGCTCTCCCAGCAGGGACAGCAACAGACGAGACTACAACGGACGGCTGAACTTCTGCCAAGATGCGGAAGACCAACGTTCCTCCAATCACAGTACCTGCCAAGCTCACAGGATCAGATAGTAGTTCAATGCAAAGAAGAGGCTGCGAAAGCTTTCGAGCGCTGGCTAAAGACAGTACCGGAAAGCCATATGATCGTCTTCTCGGACGGCTCCAGGGCGACGAACGGAGCCGTGGGGTACGGCTTCGTCATCTACCGAGACTCCAAACGCATAGCGCAAGGGTGCGGCCGACTCGGACTAGCAGAAGTGTTCGACGCCGAGGTCGAAGGGGCGCGAACCGGCCTCAGAAGGGCTCTGCTCACCAATCGCGGTCATCCAATCCACATATGTATCGACAACACCAGCGTTATACAAGGCATCCGCGGCAAGGCGCCGGACTCGTCACAAGACGCGTTCCTCGAAATCCAAGAAGCGGCCAGGATATTTGATATACGGACGCACTGGTCCCCGGGACACCAGGGCATCGAAGGAAACGAGGCCGCGGACCGGCTGGCCAAAGAAGGAACGACACTGCCGGCGCGGATGGGTCAAATGGCAACACTAGCGGGCATCAAGCGGCTTGCAAGGGAAAAATTACAAAGCCAGCACAGGAGATGGTGGTATAAAGAGCGAAGGCCGCGGTACGCGGACTTGGGGCTTGAGGCAGCTCTGTCCAGCCCTCCTGAACTGGCCTTGCCGCGGGCTACGTTACATCACCTGCTGGCGGCACGATCGGGTCACGGGGACTTCGAGCAATATCACCGACGTTTCAACCACGACGACGCTCTAATGATGTGCTCTTGTGGAGAGGCGAAAGACGTGGACCACCTGGTCTACTGTCGACTAACGCTGGCGAGGAGGCAACGGTGGCCGACCCTCCACTCTCGCAGTATGCCCGAGCCCATAGGTCCTATGGGATCTCTCGAGGCCTACTTCAAGAGATTAATCACCGACCCACGAGGCTTCGAGGCCTTTCTCCGCGTGACGGACTTCTTCCAGAAGATCTGTCTGCGGTAGCAGCATCCACACCTAGGTAGATGTGAGTGCGGACTACAAAGAACCTCCCGATTCCAAGGGACGATTTGGGAAAGAATGAAACTGGGGCACCAGCGGGAACCGGGGACAGACAGAACGCGTAGTGGCCACAAGGCATGATTTGGAGGACGATGTAAAGAGACGACGTACTGTAGAGTAGGTAGCCTTGGCTCACGGCCCTCCACGCCATATACCCTTCGGGAGGTCTGCGGTAAGGGCTCTAGCCCGGCCGCCACGGCGTTAAATACAACAACAACAACAACAACATGTGGATGCTCAATGCACATATGGAGGACATACGCCGCGAAAACCTAAAAGATTGGCTACTATGGGCCTTGTTCGAACAGGACAACACAGCTGGTCGCCCTACCAAGGAAGTTGAAGGCGAACTCGAAGGGTATGTCGACGATACTGAAGAAAAGTTTGGGATCAAATTACGCCCGGGAAGAGGAAATGCTGAAGCCCTGAAACTCGCCTTCGACCCTGTCATTATTCAACACCGAAGCTTGCTTTATTACATGGTGAGTTGCTTGCATCTGTTGTTTCCCTAAAACTAGCAGCGATACATGCGGCTTTAACACAATTTTATTCTCTTCACCCTTTGACTAATCGATGTACTTTCGCTAACGAAATCCTTTCCTAGGTCATTGGACTTCTGGACAACTTGATGGCCTTATATCTTCTTACCCAAGGCTATCGCTACTACAAGCAGTCATTCTCAACCTTCTTCAAGGTCTTCCCGGTTCGATTCATCAACCTCTTCCCCTTCAAACAGTCCGCGGCGAGCAAAATGTCCTACTGGTATCGACCTCACAAGTCAGCAACGCAACGTCCTGTCGTATTTATCCATGGCCTGGGTATCGGCTTGATTCCTTACATGTTTTGGCTCAACACAATCCCCAAGGACGTCGGAATTCTAGCAGTCGAGATGCTGCCAATTTCTTCTCGTGTCACCACGTGGCCATTGCCATCAACACCCGAACTCTGTGAGATGATTGCAAAGTGTGTGGCGCAGCAGCGAGCTTCGCAACCAGCGCCTGGAGTCGGAGAAAGAGGAGCATGGGATGATTTTGTCCTTATCGGTAACAGCTACGGAACATTATTGATGGGTCAACTACTACAAAGAGCCGATTTTGCCCCGCGGGTTGCGGCCTCAATCTTGATTGACCCAGTATCGTTACTCCTTCATCTCCCTGATGTCGCTTTCAACTTTACTCGCAGGGAGCCTAGACCATCGACCCGTGGAAGAACGGGACACGGCAACGAATGGGAGATATGGTGGGCGAGTGCAACCGATGCCGGGACAGCATACACACTTGCTCGGAGGCTCTGCTGGAGGGAATCTCTTATGTGGCGCGAAATGCTCACTCCAAGCCTGCGGAATGTTGAGGCTGGCTACTATGCGTCTGGCTCCCCAGAAGAAATTGCGATATTCGGCAATGGCATTCAAGCCGGAATGCGCAGCACTGTTGTGCTGGGAGGAGAAGACTGCGTAACTAACCCAAGAGCAGTAGCAAGTTATGTCTATTCAGGAGACGTGAATTGGACGATGGATGATATAGAATCGTGGAAAGAGTACGAATGGAGCGGAACAGAGGAGTTGGAGCTAATGTTCTTGGATGGAAAGGACCATGGGCAGGGCATCATGGTTCCTTATCCTTTTAAGCCTATTCAAACAGTTATCGAAACATATTGTAGGCGGGATGATGGTTTTAAAGCGTTTGGGGATAAGTTCATAGGTGGACCTGAGAGTATTTATGGCCTGCGAGTACACAGAGACGAGGTTGTTGAGCTGAAGAACCTCTAAGTCGAGACTACAGTTAAGAATTGTTTCCAGTTCCAAACATTAAAAATCAAAAGCGACTCTCTCTTGATTATCTGAGACTTTCAACCCACTTGCCATTGAACTTGTATACCCAATGCCATCTGGACAGTGATTGTAAAGCTTTGTCAGTGTCAGGCTCGATGCAAAGTTTGGTCCCAAACGACGCAAATCGACAGAATGATCTAGTGTCGTGACACTTGCTCAGGGGTTCATTTCTTTTAGACATGAAGACAAAGCACTTATATCCTGGTGTAGTTGAATCATTGCATTTTATTGTAAAGTGTAATCGAACTGCCGCCGTAGTATATCCTTATTGACAAAACCACCACAGCCCATGATCATGTAGCTTGTGTCAAATGCTGTTCAATCTCACTTGATTATACGCGTTGGCCATTTGTACGTTTTGGAACAAAGAGCCTGACCACGCCTAGGAAGTTGGAATCTCAACTTCAATAACACTGAAGTAGTCTGGTGGCTTCCTCCAAAACTTGATGACTCTGAGACCGGCTGAGTCAAGCAAAGCCAACCACTGCTTTTCAGTGCGTTCTTTCCCAGATAGATACACCATCATGGCGATATCAAATGCTGTGGTATTTAGTTGGCTCTTACCGTCGTCTAGAACCTGGTCGTGAATGAGTAACCTGCTGTAGCCAGGTTTCATGGCGCCTTTCTGCATCTCTAGTATCTTCAGGGCCGAGTGATCGGGCCAATCATGAATTATATGGTGCATGTAATATGCACGAGCGTCTGTATCACAAGTCAGCGCCGAATTTGTACACAGCGATTCGTACAACGAACGTTTCACCGGTTGTGGCTCGAAAAAGCTGTATTCCACCTGCTTTACCGTGTCGGGAAGGAGCGCTTTATTCTTCGCGTCACTAATAACCGATTGAAGATCCTCGAGGTATAATCTTGAGCCTTCGTTGGGGTAGGCTTTGTAAAACCGTGAGAGATCATGCCCAATGCCGCCACCAATATCGACGAGAAGCGGAAGACTCGGATCTGATCCATCGACCAAGTTGCGATGAGGGTACATATCCATCCATGGTGGCTCTTTGTTCGTGGACGCCTTCTGTACGATATTGAACATCTCACCTATTTTCGGATTCTCGCTCAGAAACGACCACAGATCTCCGTTGTGCCCAGTAGATTTCCGAAGGATTGTGTCCGCAGGATCAGAGGGATCCTTATACCCTTTTTCTGCCAGATGATCGGGCAAAGTCCCATATGCACGGTGGCCTGTCACATAACTGCGGGGCTTATAAGTATGCAAAATCACTTCCACTTGGTTGCGCTACTCACTAGAAGTTGGTGAGAGTGTGGAAATCTGGTTTTGCTAGTTCCATGCAGAACTGGTTCGGCTTGAACTTTTCTATGGGAACTTGTTCCATAAGACCATTCGCAGCTAGGCTACGGAGAAACCTGTCTACAAACCATTTGTCAGTAGTGTCCGAAGATGCCGCTAAGGTTCAAGCATGATACCAATCAGACTTACGAAGAAGCTGAGGATCACAGCTCCCTACAAGGCCTGCGAGTTGAATACTCGTCATCGGGACAAATCCTTGTTCTTTCCACTTCATCATCAAATTCAAGTCTTTGATGATTTTGATCCCCGCGGTGACGGCCGACTAAGAAATGGTCAGCACCTTATGATACATAGAAATCTGCTCTGCGTGTTTCTTGGGCCGCACCTGATTTAAGTGAATTCTGACATATGTATCCCAGGGGGTTTCCAGCTTAGAAAGAACTTCATATGTTGCTAAAAGGGCCTTCATGCGATCCTCCTCTGTCGGAAAAGAAGATGCTGTGATACCCCTTACCGCTCGCAGGTAGTCTTGGCCGTAATTCGATCCGACGTTCATGCCGTTGGTTCCTTTCACTCCGGAAGCCATAATGTCTGGTTTGATCTTTCTTACGAGCGTGAAACGGGCAAATTTGCTAATGAATCAGTTGGATCAAATTTTATAGATGCCAGGATTCATCTTTGGTTTGTGAAAAGAATGAACAAATGGATGTATACGGCAAACCTGTAATACAATTATTAGCACCCTACTGGCCACGGCCCAAACTCCCTCAACCATCCCACACCATCAAAAACCGGCGACGGAGATTTTCACACGACCGCGCTACTTCAAGCGGAAGAGATAAGCCTTCGCGCGCCTTCGCTTTCAAGCCTGGGCCGAACTTCAGCCAAGAGACTACTAGTTTTCCGAGTCCAGTCATGCTTGCACCGCTACATCCGGAAGTCCGTCCAGGAAACAATTTCTGGTCTGCTCGACCCCTTAACGACATCGAGCAATCAGAATGCTTCATTGCTATCGGGAAATTGACCGGCACGCTGAGCTTACCTTAAAATGGCCGGGACTTCGAATGCGTTGTTTCGCTCGGCAACTTTGTTCAGATGTGTGGTATGGGCGAGCGCAGAGCTGCCAACCAAATCACGAGAAGAGATGTCGCACAGACTCTCGTCTTAAGAAACTCAAACTGTCTGATGATATGTGACCCAGCATTAGCTAGATATCAAGCGCAAAAGCAGCTAGTTCGTGATCTTTCACATGAATATGAAGACCTTCCGAACCAAACGATCAGCGCAATTACAGAGGGACGACCCGAGGCAAGGGCTTCATTTTGTTATGTATTAATAATGCATACGGACAAAGCCAAGCTGATCGCACGTAAATTGGAGATGATACCAATGGCTCTTGCTTCCTTAACGAAAGCACATCCAGCGTTCGCAATATCAGATCAAAACTTAGATCTTAGGTCAAATGAATGCAGGGATAATCCAGCAGTCGTTGAGGCCGCGACGTGCGCCGACCGCGCGGGAAAAGTGATGTCATCTGATTGCAGAAGGTTCCATCGGTAACCTCGCACCATTTCGCAGTTCACGCTCCCTGTTACATGGGGAAGATGACCTTGACAATGTGCCATACCCCCATCATGGTCTGGACGTTTCTATGCGAGTTAGCGAGGTTTTTGAATCTTCAGGGAAAATAACTTCGTTCTACGCCCGCGCCTCTGTATCTCTGGTAGGTTGAAAGGAAAATTATATAAATCCACATCCGAATACCACACCTAAAGCATCTGGAGATATCTATCAAGCATATACGCTTGAATTTGGTTGTCAACACTAATATTGTTATTCTTAATGACTATATTCCTCAAAGCGCATCCTCGACAAGCATGGTATCCATGAAAAAGGCGAGCTAAGGAATCTCCGTCCATTCGTTTAAAGTAGAGAGTAACTTCTTAAATTGATTTGTTAATACTAGCAACATCGTCGCCCCTATACATAACTTCGACTTTTTCCAGTTCTCTCATTCCCAGATATAAAGCTCCCAAAAATAAGGCATTAAATACATGGCTTAAGTAACAAGACTCGGACAGTGAAGGTGGACCAGAAGGCATGTGATTATTGCGGTCGTTTTGATTTGCACTTTCCTATTATAAGGAGCTGACAGCCACTGCTAGTTGTAGGGCGAAAGTTCATCACATGCAATGTTCCAAAAGGTTTGAACAAGACTGGGGAAGAAGAACAGTGGTGTATGGAATCAGACCAGAAACTCACCCACGATGAGATGCTATTTGCCACAGCATGGATTCGGAACCGTCGTTACGGTGGGGTAGCCTGAGATAGATTTCGTAATTTTATCATAAGGATTGCTGCTGATATTCGAGTTCAGAGCCCTGGTGAAGAGATACCAGACTGCGATCCAGGACCCGGTTTACCGGTTACCATATGGGAGGTCTTGATAATCAAGGTTACCGCGTGTTCACGTCCCTGCTGGATTCGCGTTCCACAAAGCTTCGTTGAACTCTAAACTTCGAACGCCTCGAGCTCACATATTTATGAGAGGAATAGCTTCAGATGAACTTCACTTGTCGCGCGCCATGTCACAGGCGCTGCAACCCAATGACTCAGTGTTATCGCTCCTCAGTTGCTCTCCGTCGGCACGAGGAAAGTGAGTTTGAAGGAGTTGGGGCAATCTGGGGAAGTTTCGGCATGCGGCATACCGGCAATCTGGACGTGGTACACGCAGGGCTTTATAGACTCGCGGAACCGAGAAGATGGCTAGGGATAACGCTCTATTACCTTGATCAACATCGAGGTATTGCCAGGTCGAAGAAGTCTACAGTGCGTTCGTGTACCAATCTACCACGTGCTGTGGACTGACTAGCATGTCACAACCTTGGAATTGAGAGTTCTATCCCGCAGCCTGTGCAAGGCGGAATCGAATGATGTTAACTTCTGGAACTACCCCAAAGCAGTCAATAGATTGTCCTAAGCCCTAGGAATGCCAACCATTCGTTCGCAGCTTTTGTCGCTGAAATATCTGGTGCAAGAGCTGCCCATCGCCACCACTGAGTGAGACAACCATCCAATTGACATAGGCAGACAATTCTATTGCCCTGACTTTTGGTTGTGGAGCTATCACTCCAAGCAGATATGGGGAGCCGCGAATAATACCATACCGTACAAGCCTGTTTCCGCGTATCTCCAAACATTGCCTTGTCGGGGTAACTGTCTGAGCAAATTTCTGCTTGGCATAGATATGATTCGGGTAATTTTCATGGGGAAGTCAGTTTACATCGTGGAAAACCACAGGGGCCACTGAAGTGGGTGAATTTTGCTTCCACGTGCTCGAACCTAGCTGGTCTGGATCAAGGTGACAAGCCCTCGCTAGGATACCGTTGAATTAAAGAAGTTTCAATCTGGTGTCTTCCAGGATTGAACTCTTCCCCAGATCCAAATAAAAGTCCAAGCTGCTACCTACCTTACTCACACAAGAGTTCCATGTGCTCACCTTAGTCAACAAAAATCGGAACCCTGGGCCAGCTTCGATGATAACGAAATAGACAGCCGACAGAGCAGCTGGCTCGCACATCGGACACATCATGGAGATCAACCCGGCTCTGTTGGAAATATGGACTTTGTATGCCGTTGCGACCTTAATGATTGCGGCGAGGGTGTTTTGCCGCACGAAGCAGGTGGGCGTGTCTGGATCCCGACCTGACGATTACATCATCTTCTTCACATGGGTATATCTTATCTTCCAGTCACTGGGATGGATCCAATTCCGACTTACACCATGGCAGTCCCTCTACACTTCTGTATGCGTGATGGCAACGCTCTTCGCGCTGATTGCCCAAGGCAAACACACCTCGCTCCTGACCGCGGAACAGCGCACGGCATTGCCAGAATCAGAATTGTGTGTGCGAAGGAAACCTTTTATTCTAAACAAAATCTGACTGAAAGCAGCTATCAGTGGGAGTACGGCTCGAAGAATTTCGTCGCGGGCATGATTATCTATGCGACAGTAGTGTGGTCATTGAAGTTCAACAGTACGTGGCATGCTGTTTTCGAGGCCTTCTTCGTGCTTAAACCTGCCTTCATGCCGCAACATATCTAATACATGATAGTGTTGTTTTTCTATCGAAGGTTGGTTGCGGGACAGTGGGTAGACAAGTTCATATTCCCTGTCATGGGTCTAGTTGGTGCCACAGCGGTTGCGATGGCTCTGATCATTGCCCTGACATGTCGACCTCTCTATCTCATGTGGCAAATTCGCCCAGATCCAGGAGGTACGTAAGCTTGAGTGGAATCCAATTAGAAAGCATTAGCTTACACGATCTGAAAAGAGAATTGTGTGCCACAAAACAAAGTTTACTTCTACAGCATCTTCGTGATGAACGTCATCACAGATCTATGCATAATTGCCATTCCTATACCCGTAAGTATCCCTCGGTCAAACCTGCGAACGGTCAATTAATTATCGATTAGGTGATTAGTCTCGTCAGAGCCTCGATATGGCGCAGAATCGGAGTGTATTTCCTTTTCAGCTTGGGAGTTTTCATCATGGTTGCTGCGACAATCCGTGTGGTTCTCATTTTTCACGTAAGACATCCCACTCCCTATTGGATTCCGAAGAGTCGCTGATTATGTATCAAGCCTACAGGCGGATTTGGCCCAGGGGCAATGTGGTCAATTCGTGAGGACTTCATTGCCATTTTCGTTGGGCAGGCCCCCATGGTGGTGCCTCTTTTCAAGCGGAGAGTATGGGCTCAATTCTATCACAAGTACAAGTTCACACCGAAATCAAGTCAGGGCTCGGATGGTATAGAGTTGAGTGATGGGATTTCCAGCAACCATAACAACGACAAAAAGAAGCCAAAAGATCCATACAGTCTTACACAGCTAGGGTTTACTCATGTTACAAATGCGACTCTTGGAACACGAAATGCAGCAACCTCAGTTGCGAAGAACAGCTCAGAAAAGTTAGCGGTTGCGGCGGAGGAAGTTTACATATTAGCTCCATTCAGAGACTTTGGGCCAGACCTAGGAGCAATAGAATTTGTCTCGAGAGAAGATCGGCACAGTCTCGAGATTACCACTGTGTCCGATCTCCCCAGGGCCGAGACAAGGAAAATGGTCAGCAAGAGAGGAGAGTTGTAATGGAAATTGGTATGTTGAACTGAGGATTGAAGATCTAGATATTTGATCTGAAAACGAGGAATTTTCTAATCAACAAGGAGCGGGCTATGTAGAAGCTCGAGCCGCCCAGAGCAACCGTTGAAAGATACAAACTCGACGCTCCAACTGAGCCCACCTTTTCCAACAGAGATCCTCCTGCTGGAATTGCCGTGAGCGCACTGAAACTAACAAAGAATGTCATTGTACCTGAAGTTACGTCAGTCAGACAACCATAGGTAAATTGGGGCTGGTGTGACTTGGTGCATCAACTTACCGTAGTATCTTCCGTAATCTTTGGGATCGCACGTTTTGCCCACACACACTTATTGCAAACTCTTGTTAGTTTCAAAATGAAATCTCGAAATATAGCATGCTAAGAAATTGCTTACCAGGAAGGATTGACAGGAACGAGCCAGTGCAAAATCCCCATAAACCAGCAAATGCGTAGAGAATTCCGGCCGATTGGCCTCCGAACGGGACGAACAGGCCTCCAGTAAAGATCAATGACAGACAAGTCATGAAGAGTATGACGTCGAAGTGGCCTACATAGTCACCCGCAAGTCCAGGGAGTAGGCGGCCTATGCATGAACATCCGTTGAGAATTGAGACCAAGGTGTAACCCATCGCAGACGGAAAGCCAGCCTTGACCGCGAAAGTTGGCAACAGCACGCCCACGCCAGTGATGGAAAACTCGTACAAGAAGAACCCAAGCGTGATGAAGACGAAAGGTCCCGACCGGAAAGCGTCAAAGTTGAGTGCTGCTGATTTCTTCTTCGACGACACCGCTGAGGGTAGGATCAGTTTTGGAAAGGGCAAAAGCAAAACCATGCCAATGGTCATGAGACCTAGAATCACGAAGCCCATGACCCGGTTAGACCATGACCAGCCCAAAGCCGGGAAAGCCCTGCGGAGGACTAGTGGAAAGGTTATACCACCCAAAGAAGCTCCAGCCATCGCTGCGCCCATCGCAAGGCCTCGACGGCGGATGAACAGCTTGCCTACTGCTGATATTGCGACAGTCGAGGCTACTGCGGAGGCAATACCTCCCAGAACACCCAAGCAGAGAAAAGTCTGCCAGTAATTTTTACACTCGGATAGAAGGAAGAATTTTGCGACGGTGAGCCCAACTGCAACTGGCGCCAGAAGCCTAGGACCATAGCGATCCATCAAAGGACCGACCTGAAAGCCACACAACAGCGAAAGAGCTGTGTCCAAGCCCGTGATCCATCCGATGTCTTGTGCAGAATAGTTGCTCAACTGATTTAGTTGAAGAAAAGATTGTACTGTCCCAATCGATTGGGAAAAGCCTAATTACCCATCAGTCCGGTCCAATCCATGGGTGAAAATGGGTACGGCCATCCTCTGGTGTTGAACTTACCGTATGAGCACATCAAGAATAAGCCAGCTGCACCAACACAAGACCATCGCAGTATTTCTGTCTCATCACTAGCAGCATCATTGTTGACGTTGAGCAAATCGTTGGTTTCGGTTTCTGGGTCAATTTGTATCGGTGTAATCGCCAATGTTGGGCCAGAAGACTCCCGTTCCCCCATGTTGATGGGCTGAGAAAGTTGACAAAGAAGTAACTCGACTGAGGTAGGATTGTCGTCATGAAGTAGTTGAGTACCTGTGTTTTTGACAAGTCCGTTGTTAAGTGGTGAGAATCAGGGCTTTTCACCAAAATACTTATAAAGCTGATACGGATTGTAATAATTTTTACCCATGAGCGCGCGCAAAAGAATTCGTTGTGCGTCAGGCGCGCCTAACATCCTGCGAGAGGCGAAGACAAAGACTTCGCGTAAGGGTCCAGAAGCATGCCGGTCTAAGTGACCCACTACGGAGACTTTTTCTTGCTTCTCGATCTGTCTACTTTCGATTATTTGTATTTTTGAGGCCCGTCAGTGACTCTCGAGATCGTGCTAACATCATTTCATGAGATGACAGAGAAGGCGAAGCTATAAACCCCATGTGGTAGTCGTCAACGTATCTGCGAGTTGAAGTGACTCGACTTACTTTCAGTAACCACATGCACATCAGTTGAGGTCAACCGCACGCGAAGGCCTGGGGTCCGGGTTCGGACCTAGACTTCACGTTGAACAAGCTTGCCATTAGTCGATGGGTCCGGCCATCGCGATTCTAGTGTAAGGCGCACTTGACACATCCAACGTCGGGCCAATCATGGAGAGCGCTTTGGTGGATCCCGTGTCATTCCGGCGCATGAAAGCGCGGATAGACTTCCGACGACTCTTCCACTCTTGAGCAAAACAAAGTCCAAGTCGAATGACTCCCCTGAGGGAATACCAATACGCAATTCACTTTGGACATTATTTCTTCATATCTTGATACGCCTTATCGATTCAATCACGCCCTATCAGCGCGATCTTTAACAGGGGCTTTGACACCCTTGACAAGTCTTACTGCTTCCCCAGATTTAGGCCGGGGGATTATTACAGTGGCTACGGTAGTGGAATTGAGACTCGACAGGATGGACAACTCGGATGAAGCTACTTCTTCGACTGTGGACCAATTCGTTAACCTCGCCGAAATCTCCCTGCCACAGGAGCCCGGGGCCAATTTCGCCATCGAGGACCTCGCCGTCGACGAAGCTCTATGTTTCACGCCCGTTGAACAATTTAGCGGTGAAAGCTCTCCGTTCGTTTTCGACGGAGCCCTTGACTACATCAGCGATAATCTCGAAAGCGGATGGACGACGCCCTCGACATCTTGTGCCAACTGCACTGCATGGGGCTATCAATGCCAGCTCCCACAACAATCCCAACCTCAAGACCGCTGTATATCTTGCGTGTCTCTCGGATGCAACTGTACTTTCTTACGTACCACGCCAAACTTCACTGGGGATGTTTTCAACAACCTCATGAACGACAGCCGGACTGTTACAACCAATGGTCAGCACCTCCCGACACCAGAGACTTCAAAGAGATCAAGCGGCTCGTTCGAGCCCCTGAACGTCTCCACTACATCGACTCCTCCTCCACCCAAGATTGGCACGAGATTCTCTCGTGACTCAACTCGGATTTTGAGACAATGGCTCTCCTCCCACAGCCACCATCCATATCCAAACGATGAACAAAAGAAAATCCTCCAGCACCAAACAGGCCTCAGTAAGATTCAAATCACTAACTGGTTAATCAACGCTCGTCGTCGCGGAAAAGTACAAGGCCGTCATCGATCTACGTCACCATACTCGGGAAACTCCGGTACTGTGACAAGACCTATCGATGTCCCCGCGAGGCCAGGAACACCAGCTCCTAGAAGCAGCCCACACTATCAGGGGTTGAACCCGCTCGAGAGATGGGTCGACTCTCCTCCAGAACACGAGCCTGCTACTGTTGGCGACATTGCACGTGCCGTAGCATCTACTCACGCAGGATCATCAGGTAAGTTTTGTAATTCCATAAGCGGCTCTTCATTGTGTGAGTATCAAAATTCTGGGGGATATCTCAAAGCTGATCCCTTGTAGCCGCAGACGACAGCTTCAATGCTAGCTTCACCGATGAGCCAGCACGGTCCCTTTATCACACGTCGTCAGCCAGTAGCGCTGGAACCTCAAGTGGCGGCTCATTTGCTTCTGCCTTCTCCCATGCTTCCAAAGACTCTGCTTCCCTTCCGCGTCCCGCTGTTCGTAGTCGAGCGCGGCAACGTAGACGTCCGAAGCGAACTTCTCTTGCACATCCTCGGAACCAGTACCAGTGCACATTCTGTACAGAGACATTTAGAACAAAACACGACTGGCAACGACACGAAAAGTCTCTCCATATGCCCCTCGAAAGATGGGTTTGCTCGCCCAAAGGGCCTCGGGCCGTCAATCCTGACACAGGCCAAACATGTTGTGTCTTCTGTGGAGAAGCTGAGCCTACTCAATCGCACATCGACAGCCACAATCCCTCATCTTGTCAAGAACGAACGTTCAACAGAAAGGACCACTTAAAACAGCACTTGCGTTTGGTACATAATGCTGGCCTTCTCGACTGGTCGGCTAAACTCTGGAAAATTACCATTCCAGAAATCGAGTCTCGTTGCGGCTTCTGCGGTGCATCTCTCGATACTTGGGGTGTCAGAGCTGACCATCTCGCGGATCATTTCAAGATGGGTTCCGACATGGCGAGTTGGAAAGGAGATTGGGGCTTCAACGATGCAGTTTTAGACATGGTTGAGAACTCTGTTCCACCTTGTAAGAGAACTCGAAATTGTTCCGCGGATGCCCGGACTAATCCAGCTTCCAGATCTCATCGAATATGAAAGATTTTCGCCGTTCCCCTACCAAGCAAGCGGCGTGCCTCCAGAATCGCCACGTAGCGCCTATGAGTTGCTCACGCTGGAACTGAACCATTTTCTACGACTATTTTTCGACAGGACAGGAAACTTGCCCAACAACAGAGAAATACAATTTGAGGCTTGCCGGATCATTTTTGCATCGGAAGTCTCATCACCGGAAGTTGACAAGGGTGCGAAACCCGAGTCGTGGCTGCGAGACTTGATTACCTCGTCAGAAGACCTTACTCGAGAGGCTCGATTTGGGCCGATAAGATCGCCAGCCGAAAGCATGATGTCTGTTCTTCAGATCAAAGGCAAGCGCAGTCTGTTTGACGAATGTCCTTGTGAATCGCAGCTTGATGCCTTTGTTGATAAGCACAGGCTACTTGGACCCAATGTTCTCAACAACCAAGAACTGCAGAACGAGGCTTGTAAGATCGTCACACGTCTGGGCAAGAGTTGGGGAATGTCCCCGGCCGACTTGGTTGTCAACTGGCTAGTCAACCTCATCAGCTCATCAACTGGCTGGCTTACCGCGTTTCGCTTGAGAACACGTCTCCTTCAACACGAAAGCTCAAATGTTCTGCCTCCATTACGACTTTCTGAGAAAGATCAACAAGTTGGACTCGGAGATCTCATAAATGGAAGAGCTGCTGCAGATGAACCCTTTGAGCCCCTGATTCCATTTCAATTCCAAGGTGTTCCTTTTGACAGAGGACTGTGGAGGAATCTAGCAATGCCGAATCAACGCGCTTGGCTGCAGGACACAGGAAGTGACGTTCTCCCACCATTACTACAAGACCCTCCTACCCAGGACGCTTCTCCAGCAAGCGATGCCGCCCAAGCTTCACCCGTGTCTCCTCTGGTCTCGAATACTCCGGACTGGCAGAGACCCGGGAGCACTGGACCAGATGGTCGCAGCGCACACCCGCAATTTTCAACAGTCAAACGAAACTACGCGTTCTTCAATGACTCTAATTTCAACCGGTGGCTTGCTCTCGAGCTACGACGCTGGATCGCAGCAACCATGTCTCCCAACAATCCGAACAGTCACGTTCCGTCGGACCATGAAATCCAGCACCAAGCGCGATTCATTGTTTATGAAGAGTAAGTCTTGTTTCCTCTTCTTCTCTTGCAAGGGACTTTTGAAGTCTGACTGTTTTAGCGGCGACCCTTGGAATCAGACCTCGGCAGACAATCTTGAGTGGCTACACCGTTTCAAGCGCACCATTGGCATGCCGTCACAGGAACCCCAAACCAATTTGCCGGGGGGGTCAGTAAACGCCCCTCACCAAATCCCTTGATGAATCGCAAGTTGTGTGAAGCTACGTGAAAGCTTCCGCCTGAAATACAACTGCTCTGAACTCGAGGCACTCCAAAACTACCCTCGCTGTCTTCATCAGCGCATTCATGACGTCGTGTGAAATACGTTGCATCCGACTTTAGTCACTGAAATCCTTATTCATAAACCGTTGATGAGTATGAAATTTTACGGATTCGAAAAACCGAACGAGTTCAGTAACACATCGAGGACTGTGGCACTCGAGTGCCGAAACCCGTCTGTCCGACCACTAATCGCGACTCTGAACAAGACAATGTGGGGATTTCAATCTAGTTGCGGCTCGCAGGGCCAAGCAATGGTTCAACGGACGATCCTCAGACAGGGGGTGTCCAATCTTGTCTCTTCACACTCAAAGGGGATCCAAAACTGGCTCAATGAATACGAATCTCCACTTGCATTGTCACGGTCGACGAGTCTACATTGGAGTCCTGGACTTCCTTCTAGGCTTGTCTGTCGTCTGCACGCTTCTCTGTTGGTCTTATTGCACTCTTGCTCAATGGTTGAGCGTCTTGCCATGCTAGTGATAGCTCCGAGAAAATGCAACCCTTTTTTGGGAAGGTAATGGTTGCAGAGCCTAAGAGGTTGATGGTAGTAAGCATGATGCCTTGTCCTTGTCGACCCCATCGATGTTACCAAATGAAAATGGGTTTCTCGCTTGTATTATTCCTTCAACCATTTGGCCAGATCGCGTGGACCCTGGCGCAGCCTTCAAATCCCATCGCGGAAATTGTTTGTCCACCACTGGGCTGTTTTATGACTGGTTCCCTTGGGGGAGGATTCAAGTTAATTGAGAGACTGGAAACGGCAGAAACACGCCGGACGGGTAAAGGGGGCAACAACTGGGATGAATCGAAGCAATCTAGAACGTTGAACAGCCTTCCATATAAACCCTATGCCCATTGCCAAGAGTACTTGGCGCTTCTTGCGTCCGTTGTTCCATTTCCAAGACTCTGGATTGAACCTTGTCGTTGCTTCACCCCGGATTTCGATCTTTTTTGATCGCATACCCTTGCTACCTTCAGTCACTCGCTCCAGATAACCGTCAACATGCGTAACGCCGCTGCAGCTATCCTCCTCGCTGCCGCCAATGTGGTGAGCGCTCAGGATAAAGTCGGGTTTGGACCAGCATTCTCCCTCGGTCCTACTCAGTCCTGGATCCGTGAGGCGACTACGACTCTTGTTCTTCCTCCTGTGCCGAGTCCCCAGAAGGATCGTCTTGCTCTTTGGCCCGGCATGGGTACCAGCGGCGGTGATCTTATCCAGGCTCTTGCTGTCTCCTTCAGCGATCCCAAAGCGTAATCACTTATTCATTTTAGCAGAAGGCAAAGTCGCCAGCTGACAAGTTGCATAGGAACTGCGGTGCTAGCGTCGGTCAGTGGTGCACTTGGGCCAGCACTCTTCAAGGAGAGCAGCTCGGAGGCACGCAAGTTCCTGCTTCTGCCGGTGACAAGCTCACCATGCACTGTAAGTCATCAGATTTGGGTTTTATCATGAATTGAAGCTGAATTTATAATATAGACAAATACAACGACAGCACCGGCAAGTATGATCAGACCGTCGCTCTCAACGGTAAGGTGGTCTCGACTCTTTCAACGAGTAAGTAAAACTCAAAGACTTGAGCAATTTCAACGTACTAGGATGAATGCTCACGATGCAAAGGCTCCGGAAACGCCGAGGGCTGGGGTACGGCCGTTGAATGCCAAGACGATGCTTGCGTCGGTACGGTTGTTGCTCACAGTAAGTTCTCCGTGTCTAGATGATTTATTCGCTTCGTTTTTCACTAATCCTGTCATTCACAGAGTACACGGGTACGACCATCATACTCAACGCCGCCGATAATACCTTCGGCAAGACCCTTGGTCTCACCGAGGCCGACTCGTCTGGGCTTACCACTTCCGACAATGGCAAGACCTGGAAGGTTGATACTATCAACATCCACACACATACCTTCAACAACTAAACGACCAAGCAAATCTTGATGTACAGACACTGCCTTTTATTCATTCATCTATGTTGTAAATACTTCACGAGGGTCTTGAAGTCTCTTCACATGTTGGAAGCCCGTACATATCGTCACATATCAGCTATTCTGTTAGATCATGGAAGTTCATTCAGAGCTGCGTTTCGTCTAATAATGTACAGACATAACAGAATGCTCTGCCAGTTTCCCGTTCCTACCTCTCACCTCTTAAACCTTGAGGTAACCCTTGTCAAAGCAGCAGCTCCTTGTAGTCCGGCAAGTTCCACTTCACCGCACTCTCCTTCAAAACCCACTTCCCAAGGTTCATGTGGAAGAAAGAGACAATTCCAATAATCCAATACAAGATTGCCATCCCAATTGGACCCGTTGGCCACAGCTTATAAACAAAAGCGTCATCTGTGATACCTTCTTGCACTTGATCCATGAAAGGCCGCATCTTTCTTTCGTATTCTTGTAGAGCCGTTTCAATGCCATCTTGGCCGCGTTCGGATCCGCAGTGCTGACCGATCTCTCCAGCCAAGACGTAGGCGCCGACAATCGCCGAAGTTGTGCCCATGCCCGTCATGGAGGATGGTCCGTACGCCGCGTCCCCGACCAGAGCGACACGTCCCTCGGACCAGTGGTCAATCTTAACCAAGCCGATTTGCTCGCAGTAAAAGTCCTGCGAGTCCATCATCGCGTCCAGGAAGTAATCCACTTTCCATCCTGCGCCCTTGAACGCCTTAGCAACAACATCCTTGACTTCCTTTCCGTGGGTTCGCCGAGCGTTCTGGAATTCTTCATCATGAGAAGTGAAGAAAGTGTACGCCTGGATCGCTTCTGGACTGTGTCGTCGAGTCATTACAATCCGGCTATTGGTCGCGAAATAAGCCGTCGAATAGTACTTTTCGCCCTTCTCTATCGGTCGGGGGATTGTGAAGTAAGAAGCGTGAATACCTCTGAGCGGGTAAAAGCCGTCAGACGCTTCGGACTTCAGCATCATTTTGCGCGTACGCGATCCTTGGCCGTCGGCACCGACCAACAGGTCGAAGTGTTCCGTCTTGCCGTCCTTGAAGCGTACGTCTACGCCGCCATTCTTCTGGTCAAAGTTTTCCACAGAAGTGCCAAAGATGTACTTGGCACGGCCCTTGGTGGCATCGTAGAAGAGACGGCACAAATCTCCTCTCATGATCTCGTACTCGGAGGTGAAGTTTTGCGCTCCACTTCCCGAATGATTCATCGGGAAGTGGCCTCGCCTTCGGCCGGAACTATCGACAAACTGTAGGCCTTGCTCAGGAACCGATTTGGCGCGGAATCCCTCTTCGAGACCCATACGCTTCAAGACTTCAATGCCGTGTCCTCTGAGGTCGATTTGAAGTCCTGTAGCGCGGAGAGTAGAGAACCATTCCACCACAGTAACATCATGGCCGAGTTTGACTAGCCAGAAGGCGAGGCAGCCTCCAGCGATCCCACCGCCGCTAATAAGAATCTTCAAGGGAGAAGGCATGTTTGACTGAACGTCGTGATTAAGTATCAGGATAGTGAAGAGTACCTAGGGCGAAGAAATGAACCAAATGCCTTGTATCGTATTTTAATCGATATGAGAAGACATTTTAGTTGGTTCCATCATTACACTTAAGTAGTTTAATTATTCAAGATGGTGAGGAGTCATATTCATACGCATGAGCTGTTATGTCCGTGTTTTGGCCGCCTCGGCCGAACCACTGCGAACGCCCTTTCTTTGACAACATGTCAGCTAATGCCGATGGATCGAGCTGTAGGTGCTCTCGGTCAAAGGCGAAGGTCCGATATGGGGACTGCCAAACGGCTGTGACAAGTAGCAGGAACGTTCAGTCTCTATTTAAACTGTAGCTGCAAAGAAAGTTATAATATGGACATAGACTTTTCATTCAAATTTTGCGGAGATTTTCAAAACTTTTGAATCCAACTAACTCTAAAAATCTCCTTCGGGTAGGAAAAAGTCAAAGTCCCAATCAAATCCAAAACCTCCCTGTTCGTGTTCAAGTCCAGAGGATCCAAAGTCTGCCTCGGCCGTCGAGCATGGCGTCACAGTGCTTGCTTGACCCTCAAGCAAGGTGTGGCAGTATTCTAGACTTTCTTTCGCGCTCTTCGCAATCTCCAAATCTCCTGGGATGCCCATTTCCATGGCTTCTATTTGTGCCACAATCATTCTGAGAAACATGTGACCTTTGATGTTCGTCTCGCCTCCGTACCTTACTCTCTCTGCCGCTATCTCTATCAACTCCAACATTGTTTTCTTCAGAAATTCTCTCTGTTGGACGTTGCGTTGCAGCGTTCCATCACGATGCTGCATCTCTGCTTGAGCGATGTACTCGTGGCTCACGGTAGCAAGTGCGTACCTGTAGCCTTCGCGGAACATGCCTCCCGCGATTCTGAATAGACGAGAGAACTTGTCATCCGGCACAGGTGACAGAATCGTAATTGTGGCGTCGAGTGTCACTTTCGTCGAGTACTGGAAGAGGGGGTTTGTCTGTGCCTGGCTCGCGAACGGGCAGTGCAAGGGAATTAGGAAGCGACGCACGAGAAAATCGAGCAAGTTTTGGTGAAACACCGAGACTCCGGATCGCTCGTGCTGCTTCACGAAGTGGATGTTGGTTCTGCAGGCATGAGTAATCTCCGAGCTCAACTCTAGTGCGACGTGGTAAGACAGCTCATGGTGTATCCCGTTGAGCAACTGAACAACTCGAAGCCGGCTCGGGAGAGAGTCCCTGAGCTGAAGATGTAGCGACATATCCGTGTAAGTGCTCCTCGGCTGTGATCGTAGCTCCGTTTGCGACTCTTCTAGTTCGTCGTCGTTGATGTTTTCAGGCGGTTGCGTATCAAACTCATGAAATGAGATCCTAGGAGGCATTGCCGCGTCTAGGGATGACTGGGTTACCAACTCCAAGATAGTCGACCAGAGCCTTCTTCGGATCTCTGCTTGCAACGTTGACATTGACGACAGGTGGCTCGGATCACGGTGCAAACCAATTTGCATGGCCGTGTGGAGAAGTGTCCCCGTGGAAATCCACACTAGGTCGCCTCCAATCGATAATATATGCCGTGCCAAGATAGTCAAGCAGTGAATCTGGACGCCGTTGATACCCAATCGATCCTTTTCCAAAGGACCGGAAAGCCAAGCCTGGGCAGCGTAAATCCACTGATGAGCCAGGCGTTTAAATCCCGGCTCGATCTCTTCATGATCATGTAGACTTGACCCAATCGCAATAACGAGGAGTATTTTGAGGCGCGAATCGTTCTTGACGCTAGCTGGATCATCCCAAAATCGCTGATACTCCGCCTTGAAGGTCGGCTTGTGTAAAATGCGGTAGGTTGATTCGAATGAATCCAAATAATGATCTACCATTATATCAGCTACCTCGCGAGTTGGGGCAGCCAGGTTGACTCCGGAGTTCCCAAAGCTTCTGCTGGGACGCCAACTTTTGATGCTCCTCGCTAGGTCTTTACAGTTCCGTAGTAAAGTCCCGGCCTCTATGGCCATGGCCTCAGTCTCAGCATCTGGAAATGGAGTATGATTCTCGTTTGCAGCAGCCTTGACGTAACTTGTGTAGCAGTCCAACAATCTGTCAAACTGTTCAGATTTCAGCAGTGGGCACCTTCTTAGCCACCATCACAGCCAAAGCACATACCTCGGAAGCTTCACCCATCCAATCACTCCATCGCCAGACTCTTGACTTCTTCAGCACCACGCGTGAATCTGTCTCTTTCCCCATCATTTGTTGGGGTAGTTCAGATCGGCTTCGTCGTGCCGTGTCAGTTGATGCTTCTTCCAATCTCTGGACGCGGTGTAGGAGATCTCGGAGAGCGGGCTCGGCAGCTGAAGCTTGAGCTATATTTCCAGATACGACGACATCTTCGCTGACATCATCGCCAACACTGTGCTCTCGACGACTAGAATGCGCCGGTCCAGGTTCAGAGATGGCATTGAAATCGTTTGTAGACTCATGTGCCGGAACGATGGTTGGAGCCTGTGACAGGGGCGATATCATGTGAGTCGACTGCATTGGCTGAACAGCTTGTTGCACCGGTGGCGGCCGAGCTGCCGGCTCACTTCCGAATACTCGGTAGGTGCATCGGAGCTTTGATGCAGTGCAATGCCCACATGGCTCGTCGCGATCACACTTGATCTTTCGGCGTCTGCATTCTAGGCATGACAGAGCGGGTCTCCGCCGTCGACGGGTTTGTCGCTCCATGTCTCAACGGATGATGACGGGTCAAACTTCTCGGGCCTACGGAAATTGTAAGCAGACTGGGAGTGAAAGGGGGAGCAGTGGATGGGCCAGATGGACCGCCATGGTGCTGAGGTGCTGAGGTGCTGAGGTGCTGAGGTGAAGTTGACATCTGAAGACGGACGTAAGCGGACATATTGCAGGCGTGTTCGGCCGTAAGCGGGCGAATATGCCGAAGCTGGCCCGCAGCCACAAAGCCGCCAACGTCATGACGAAGAATTGGTCAGGATGTCCAAGAGGAGCTCCGGTCGTAATTCCGAACCATGGCATGGTGATTCCCTTTCCGAGGTGTCATTTCATGATAATACTTTTAGGCACCATTTGACCATTGGTAAGTGTGATGAGATTGGTAACAGCGGGAAGCCCCCTCACCAGGTACGTTGAATCCCCATAGACTACTTCACTTGAACTTCCACCTTCCTACAATCTCAAGTTATGTCCGATTCGTGCCGCGTCTCTAAGCTTTACATGCTCTTTGATGTCTCGTGTATAGCGAAATGTGATCTCTCTCCTTGATACTAGTAGTCCAGAAAAGGAATTCCGGCCATGTACTACGTGATGAAGCATGAACTGAAGCAGCTCAACTTAAATCTTTGGATGCCTACATCATCAAGATGGACTTCAAGCTTAGTCTATTTCCGGTGTTAACGCTAGGATCATATCATCTGGAAAGTCTCTTTATCGCGGTGTACTAATGGCGTTCTCGATGGCAAGATAATCGACGTCTATTCTGTCCCGGCCGTCCACCGCCATAAAAGTCGGAGGGCGTCTCACGAGAAGACGTAGTATACGATCTACACGGCACTAAATAGAGGCAAAACATGGCCAGCTTCAATGAACAATTCGTCTGTAGATCGTCCATGAGCCCAAGCAACCTCGAAATTATTGATAAGACCAAAGTTTAGGGCTATTTTTCCAATGAATCACTGAGCATTCCTCGAGTTTCACGGACCCTCATCGGTGTCAACTCCAAGGGGGGAATACTTCTCCAGCGATGACCTGACGAGATCTCATCTCCTGTGGTGCATATAGGCTGTGATGCTGAGCCGCATTTTAGTCGCCCGAGAGTGTAATACAACCAAACAGAAGGTCTCTCGGAAGGGTACACAGCCTCCCTCTCACCGGAGAACATGCTCCACATTACGGACTTTGAGGCCATCGATATACGCAATCTCTAATTAGCTAAGGAGAACTCCAGTGCGGTCAGGCAGTCAACCTGCCCTCCGGCCGGGCAACTGATTTTCATCTTGAGTGCTGCTACTACAGGGTAAAGCGCCCGGCTTCGCGGCGGGATGAACCAACGAGCGCTTGCTGCATATCCTTGTGATCAACAACGCCACAGATCGATGCAAAGTAATTCCATGTCTGTTTTTGAAGGTTGAAGTCAAGTTTTCTTGTGGCCGGAACCTGACTAGCTACGGTATAATAATATAAATAAGTGACGAACGAGGTCCAAAATATGACTGAAGGGGTTGCATTCCTTCTGCTTGTATGTTATCAACCTGGCCTTGGCGGGATACACACAACCGACAGGTTGATTGAACAACAAATCAACAAAAACCAAAGGCCCTGGCACT
>NW_026849274.1:0-24714 GCF_030867785.1 Colletotrichum acutatum | reverse complement strand
ATGGCCCAGTGGCCTGTAGGTCAGTTAATTAAAAAGTAATCTATCGCCAGTGCTTGTATTGTGGGCGGGAGCTAGTCCTCCCGGTTGAAAGGTCCGATAAATTAACTGAACCCGTGGCTCTGGTCCTCACATGACCTCCCCAGATGACCCAGTCCCGAAAGATGTAGAGCTTGTTCTTCTTTGAACATGTCAGTTTCCCCGTAAATGATGTTCAATGGGATGAAAAGTATGTTGCAAGTTCACTGTAACGAGAAACAAGTCATTGATCTGCGGCTTGACGAAATCTGACCCGAATTATTCATCAATCATTATGTGTTTTTGCATGCTCATAGCGTCTTCCCTTGCCGTCGATCCAGATTGACTTTCTATGCTCAGCGGCAGCTGTCAGTCTCACTTGGCTCTTGCATCATACCCATTGCCTCTGCTCTCAGTCTCGCTCTTCACTTTCTCTGCATTCCTTGCTCTCTAGCCACTGCCTAGCGACGCTCGGGCTAGAGATCAACATCACTCGCATGGGTGGCACTGCAGAATGCGACGCAAGACCTGGCAAGCTTACTGAGCCACCCCTGGGAAGGCGACGTTCGCTTCGGAAGCGTCTATTTCTCAATTTCTCCCCCTTCGACTTCGGCAAAAGACTTGCCGTAGCCCTGGCTAAATTGCATTCGTTCTCTAGCCTACCAAGAACAGCAGGTCAATGGTTGACCGCCATTGACAACGTCTAGCCCAGCCACGAAAAGGCAGGTTCTGTCAGGGATCTGTGCCATCCTTGGGCCCGCAGTCCATCCCATTTGGGTAATCCCAGATTTCGAGATCGCATCGATCAAACAGCCTCATCAGGGGTTCCTGAGACGACTCCAAAACCTAATGGGTCTCGACCCCGGTCCAGCCAAACAACATCACTGAAAAACTTGCCTCTTCGGGCTTGTCAGCCCTTTTGACCGAACAACACGTGCCGTCCATCTCTTACAAAGGAGTTAACCAGCTGGTCAGTTTTCTCACTGAAGTAACGACATCCCAGGCTTGGTTCCCAACATGGTCAAGACGCTTCACTTGCCGCCTTTCGGTTCCAGGCCCGCCAAGCCGAGGCAGGGCGAATTTCTCGTTCTTCAGCTGCTGTGCCAAGAAGTTGTGTTTGATCTGTGCTTCTTTCCAGTCTTTTCCTGAATTCTGCTTATTTTTGAGTTGACTACATCAATAATCTGCCGCAACTCCTGTGAACTTGGAATAGACTCAAGCCGTCTTGGCTGGAACGGATGACAAAAATGGCGTACCAAGGTCCAACAAAAGTTTTCAGCCAGAGTTGAAGTCAGGCTAACCCAATTCAAACGAGGATAGGTCCAGATTTTCAATGGGCCAGGCGCCTGCCTCTCGTGTGCCTGTCAACATCCTACCCAGATTGCTCAGAGTTCTCGACGCTCCAAGACGCGGCAGACGGCCAAACCTCGGAGGCTTCCGTCCATGCACACAACGTCTGGCCTCGGCGAAGGGTCGGGGACGGTATTAAGAAGCTATATCCCCCGTCCTCGACTCACACTGCTATCGAGTCAGGCAACTTGCATCTCGTTCCACCTCATCTTCCTCGTCTTCTACTCATAGCATAACATGATCTTCCCAAGCCTCCCCAGCCCCAAAGCTCGCCGGACTTCCGAGCTGACCTGATTCATTCAGATCCGTCCGAAGTCTCATGTTCTGCTCGTCTGAAGTCTAGATTCCTTCCGTCGGTACATCGCCTTCTTAGGTCCTTCTATTAATCATGTCTTTTCCTCCCCTCCTGATTCCAAGGGCGGATCATACCTGCCGTCGCTGCAATAGCCGCTGCCATATTCCGTCTGAAGCTCTAAGGTCTAGAGCCAAGGCGCCATCTCACGGCATTACGTGCTTGCTTGCTCGGCGCATTGTGCTCCCACCCATTCACATTTCGGCCTGATTCTCATCCGATCATTCATAAGGGGAAGGCATGGAGGTCTTTTTGACTCTCATGCCGCCGGCAGTGTGTGTCAAGAGAAATAATTTTCTCTACAGAATCAAAGTTCCGTATATCAGATTTCGCGCTGGCTCCCCTAAGGTATCATGAAGCCATGCTTCACTTTCTTTCGATTCATCGCCAGATTCTTTCATCGACCGATTGGGCTCAATACTTTCTTTTTCTTCTGTGTCATCATTGTCAGTGTACGCATCCGAGAAAGGTTCTAACTCAGCCTGCGGGCAATTGTTGAGTACAATTCAACTACACGAAGTCTTCCATCCAACAGCCAAGACGCTTTGTGCCCAGTCATTGAATTCCAGAAGCTGATCGACTTTGCAAGTGCGATTTTCAGACATGTTCAATTGAGTTCAGACTCTCTACTCATTTCCCTCAATCTAGTAGAAAGCTTTTCTTCACCATGTTCTGTCACACATATTTCAGGTGCCACAAATGCCAGCTGATGCCCCAGACATAGCAACCAAGAAGCGTCGGGCAACGTCCCATATGGCTAGTTTCCGGGAACCTCTTCAAGGGCCGCCCAGTTCTCGGCGATGTTGCACATGGACATTCCCGGCATCACCGTATCCTATCCCTTAAACGGCCGCCGCAGAAGACGCAAAGTCTATAGACTTGCGTCCTCGTGAGTCGGGCTACAGATTCCGGGCTCGGGGAATACAGGGTATCAATTGCATCCGGCGTTTTTGACTACCAAGCTTGATCATTCTTAGGGTAGTAATCTTGGAGATCTCCCTCAGGAAGTTTTCGTACATTTTCAACTTCGTCCTGCCTGCCCCCTTTCTACCGTTTGGCAAGAAAAATGTAAGTTCTGTGACGTTATGCGCATTTCGTACAAGCACTGAGGAGACGGCAGCAAGTTAGGCCTCGTCCCACTTCAAGGTGATGCTGATTCGACGCATACGCGATATGAGTTCCTCCCATAGCTCCTGAAGCCTCAATGGTGTCCGTGACGGTTGTTGAGGTTGGCTAGGGTGAACCAGGATGACGGCTCACACTGGAAGTCGTTCTTGGTTGAGAAGAGGTCCATGACTTCGTTTCATATTTGTTCCCTTTGTTGAGAGAAGAGGTGGTCTCAGGCAGAGGCAAGTTGCTGCTGTCTTTGAACAAACGCGACAAACCACCCTTTCCCAGTGAGGCTCGCTGTAGATGGAGCTAAGGCTAACCCAGAGCCTCTTTTGTGGAGGAACCAGGAACCGTGCCTGAGTGTTCATAGATCATGTCGCGCAAATCTCTGGGAAGGTGGAGAAATGCTGAGAATCGGGCATCTGAAGTTGGTGAAGTTGGTGGACTTGGTGTTGCTGGCTTGGGATCCTGCCCATAGCTTCAAACCACGCGTTTTACGCGAAAGTTTGATTCGTTAGATGCCATAGTAAAATTGTGTTTCTCTTGAGGCTGTGACAAAGACGAGCTTCTGGCCAGTTTTTGTTAGACGTAGTGTCCCGACTCTCAAATGCTTCTACCGGGTTGATTTTGGGGACTTCTCATGGAAAATGGAATACGTTGCGAGGTGGTAAGTGTTTTAAAAAGAGTCGCTATTGAATTTCCGCAGCTTGCTTTTGTAGCAATATTGTGTTCACAAAGCAAAGACTGTTATCTCTTCCCAAACACAAAACGAATGAACCTATTGAAGAGGTCATTCATTGTGTGGCACTTCAGGCTGGAGAACAATGCTCACAAAGGTGCATGTGGTTATTCAGTAGTTCCATAACTAAAGACTACTTCACTTACCTCATACTATATGTGTGCTCTTACAGTTCTGTCGAATCTTTCAAAGGCCTAGCAATCTTTTCCGTCACAACAAAAGCGATTCATCTTTGACAATGGTCACAATGCCGCGAACTTTGGAGACTAGACACAAATTGAGCTCCTGTATCTCTTCGTCACAGCGTGTTACATTCAAGTTCATTCTACGGCTCATTCCTAGCGTCCAGCAATAGCTTGAAAATCTATCAGGCTACAGATACTCAAGAGGAGCACGGACGGCATAGGGATCTTCCAGATGCCTACCAGTTTATTGAGGACCGTAGATTTGACCTCCTTATCATTAGTACCCTTATAGCTTGCTCAGGACCTTGTACACGTGACTCCGGATTCTCTCGGACACGTCAAATATTGTTACTTCGGCGGCCATCCGATAAGTCTCAGTACATCATTACAGACACCTAGTTCAGTTTCCCCGAACACATGCCCAGCCGGACTGCTAGCAGAGGCAATTATGTGTAAGATGCCAGATCATCTTCTTTCTTTCCTGATCATGTTCCCAATTCAGTGATTCATATACGCAATCTCAGTTGATATCATTACGTGCCTGATTTGCGTCAGCTGAATACTAGTAAGCTTCCATTGGAGACAGAAACTGTCATTGAGGATGCTCATAATCGCTTACGATATCGGAAGTGATTTCTCATAAATTGACGAGTTAAAGAGATCCTCTTTTTCAGGTGATTCTTCTATTTGGCTCGACAGCTGATTTGTCAAATCACACCGTGATATGGTGATAGTTCGAAAGACATCGCGATGAGAGTCCGAAGAGGTATGAAAACAAGTACGCTTAGAGATTTATAACATGCTCAATTGCGAGTGGAAGGCCACGAGCAAGTGATGTGGACTCAGGATTCTGGAGACCCAACCTCCCATACTTTGATTCATTGCAGTCATTTGGAAGCCGCATATAATATCGATTGCTTACCAGCGTTGTCAACTGGAACTATGCCCAACTCAGCTCGTCCTGAAATACCCCAGAGTCCAGAACAAAGAATAATTTTCGGGAAAAGGTTTTGCGAGTTGATGATCTGGTGTCACATTAGATAGGTACGTATTGCCTCTTATCACAATACTACAGATCCAAGCCAAATGCGTAGAGAAATTTGGCCTCTGCCTGTGAAAGATTACTCACAGAGTCTCTGAGTACTCGTTAAGACTCGGCTTTCTTGGAGATGTTTCTTTCTTAGGGAACCAGATTCCAGAATGACCGTATTTGTAGAGTCTCACCATTTCGTACCATCGTAGCAACTTAATTCGTCCCGAAGCCTCCAGGTTACGACTCTTTCTCTAGAGAATTCTATCCATCGTTCTTCATCGAAATTCCGGGAAATCTTGTTCTCCGCCTTTAAGAGACCAACAAATTGTAATGCTGTGCAGGCTGTTCAACAGTCCCCGCAACCGACTGAGACTTCTCAAGGCCGATCACAGCACAGCGAATATCTGACCACATAAGAACAACTTCTGTATCAATATTGAATGCAATGTCGTTCTTCTGCGTAGGAGATGGCCGACCTCGAGGCCAAGGGCCTGAAGAACATCCGCCATCGACGAGAATTGTAGAGCTGTAGAAGGACAACAGCGGACAGAAAGTCAAGAGTTTGCGAAATTAATGTGGTTGGTAATGGTGATTATCTTCCTTCCTAGGTTTGAAACTTTCGCACCTAGTTGAACAAAGTATTAACCTGCTCAAAGAGCACAAACAATGCTCTTGCCTCTCTAATGATGCTCAATTCATAAAGTAAGTACCCTTCCATTGAAATACTAGAATAACGCGACAACTTGGTCTAAGCTTCATCGCGGCTTTACCCAAGTGGGCACACCGGAAGGATGGGCTCCGTCGCTGTCTTGAGTCTGAGGACATAGAGGATCCGAAAAGGATCTCGCCCACTACCCAGCAATTGATCGCCCGCCACGGCTGGAAGCGAACCAGCAAATAGATCGCATGGGTTCGGAGCGATGGTGTCGCAACCATTACTTGCATGACGCCTAGGTGACAGGCCGCTCCTCAATCCTGAGAGGATGACGAGAACTAAGCGAGACACGATTGATTGAATCACTACCGACGATGTGACTGCGTCCTTCCCGCGACCTACAGGTACCGAAAACGTCATTTTAGTCAACTATATTTTAACGACATAGCCAGAATGCATTCTTTGATTTTGGCATGACGGCGTTTATCTGCATCTTTCTGGGATACAAGAGCACAGCAATCCCCCAAGTCATGATGTTTTAGGTACCTTAGGCAGAGGTTGGAGTGCTTGTGCCAAGTCCCTCTCTCAGTTTCCTCTTGCGTGTAGATTAATGGAATGCCAAGAGACTGCGAGTCTTGAAGCGCATCGTTCAAAGAGTCGCCTATTCGTGGGAGTTGACTTCAACGTTTGATGTCGACCTTTCGCAACACCTCACAACACCATGACGGCTCTATCGCGACAACGGCGTTTCATTTTCCCGTCGCCGCCACCGCCGCGGTCGCGCTTGTCGCCTGCGCCTCAGTTTCTCAATCGAGGAGGGAGCCGCCAAGAGGCGAAAAGGCCGTGGAGCAAATGCGCGGCCGCCATCAACTGCTGAACAATGCATCGCTCATCGAACACGAACCCAGCAGGGCCGACCCGATTGGCAGACCAGACCTACCAGTACCACTGAACACGAGGACTGGAATGCGACGGTGCGAGTTGACTCGACTCATGCCCCTCCTCTCCGGTCGTATCCGTGGTGTACAGCCACACTCCGTGCCGCGCAGATCTGGTAGCGGATCTGGAGCAGACGACGGGAGCTGAACGACGGCAGTCCAGGAATTCAACTCCATCGATCGGCCGAGACAATGTCTTGTTGCATTCTGAACACTGATGACGAACTCGATTCAATCCTACGAATGATTGGAGATGGGGTGGCCATCAGAGTTTCGGGCCCAGTCCGCTTCTTCGTGCCAACAACGGGAATATGAACACGAAAACCTTGGGAAATACGCAATCATCGCTGTCCCGTAACATATTTCCCACCCATTGGGCAGAAGCAATTGCGACTCGCGGCTCGAAACTTGCCGCGCTGAACAGGCACAGCCTGGGTTGTCAAGCTGACAACTGACAAGTTAACTTCACGGCTCACCTTACCACCCGTAACTCTGCTGCCCCCTTTGGCCGCCCATCCCGAGAGGGGGATCCAATTTCTACGCGCTGCGCACCCGCGGCTGGGCGTTCTGACGTCGTCTAGTGGGGGGACGTTTTTTGGCCCTTCCAATCCCCCCTCCTCCCGTCCCATCCCGCCAGGAAAAAGCCCGTGATGCCCTGACCAATTCTGACGAGTTTAGACCAAGGTGGAACTGGGCAGAGAAGCCTTGGCCCAGTCTACCAGGTAGCCCTTGTCGCTAAGCGTTCTGTACCTGCATCTGCCCAGGTCTTGCCCAGGAAATTTTCACCCCCTATCGCTGGCCTCAGGCCGCCTGCGAATCCTTCGACGAACTTGAATTTGGGAGGGATTTTTTGTACGGAATTATCAGTGGGTCGAGAGTCGGCACATATCCACACCGAAAGGGCGGTTCCCTGTCCTTAATAGGCCATACCAAGAGCCTCGGCGGACAGCTCCTTTGCTCGCTTGGAGATGTAAAGTGGATGCATCACCGCGAGCTCCGGTTCGTTGCATAACTTTGCCATAGTAAATGTGTGCGCATTCTCATCAATGGCGGTGGGGAGACCATAGCGAAGCGAAATGTCAGCAACAAAAGAGCATTCCAAGCATCACATGATATTGGCCCAAATTGAATATGGTAGGTTATCTTGATTCAAAGTGCGTGTTGATGAATGGAAGCCACCTTAAAGCCCCTCCCATCTGATGATATATGCGTATATACAAAATATGATATGATCATTATCCCAGTGTCCCCGAAAAATTCATTATTCTAGTTGGTGTAGATATCAATGCTCGCTAACAAAAAATAGCCAATATCCAATGTACACATTACCATTGTATGGTCTGTTTCTCGTTTTTGATTCTCTTATGACGATGCCTTGATCTCCATCGACAGGGTCGGTACGCGGAACGTGACAACGTTGGTGGCTGAGAGCGCTTCGGAACCGAGACCCATGTAACCGAGATATGTTGAGGTCGTAGGGAAGTTGGCGTTGGTCATGGTGGTAAGCTTCGTAAGGAGGGGGGCGAGATCGCCGACAAAGTGCTCGATCGTTGCTGTGGCCTTCCAGGTCAAGACGTATTGATCCAGACTGTTCTGCCCGAAGAAGAGTTGGCTGCAACGCAAGCACTATTAGCTTCGACCCCCCAGAACCCCTCCACGTCAATCATGGATATCGGAAAAGCAGCAACTTACAACGTGGTTCCGTTAATCGTCTCTGTGGTGAGTGCGCCGGCGCCATTTTGGTAACCAATGGGCTGTGTCGCGGCGCCAAAGGTGCCAAACCACACCATCACTTCGTACTTCGCCTTGGTACTGTCTTGCGCCGAGCTCTTGTCGTCGTCCAAGAACATATCGATGGCGACGTTAGTGTTGGTGTCATTGTCGGTCAGCTCAGTCTCGTCGGTGTTCGTCGCAGCTGCGCCATCGGTGGTGTAGTTGCCGACGGAGTAGGACCACTCAACGTCCACGTTGATGTTTGAGAGCTTGGGGATAGAGACCGGAAGAGAGTTGCCGTCGACCTTGATGTTGGGGAAAGCGTGGACGGGCTGCGTCTCAGGGCCACGGGGGTAGCGCCATGTGACGTAGAACTCGGGAGCGCTGAAATCGGTATCGTATGTCTGGTTGTTGAATGTAGTAACCTAGGGCGAGGAGCGACGGATTAGCCGCGGTGACAATGGATGATGGCCATGCTCGTCGACAAGGCAGCTTCAAGCTGTGCAAATGTTGAAGCTGCAATCGAAGGCTTGGCCTTGGTGATATCACACCCCGCGATAAAGATGGGCGGAGGAGGGGTTAAGAGTTGACGTACATTCATACACAAGAGACCATCTGAGCCTTCGGTCCAACCCCACTGGTTCGGGTTCACTGTTGCGTCGAAACAGAAATCGTCAGCATGCTATTGTCTTGTTGTAATAAAGAAAAGATCCCGTGTGTATCTGCATCAACAAGAAGGCCAGCCAACTGGAGCGAACAGCCAGGTTGCGCCCGCCCAGACAGGTTTCGCATTTCAAGGGAGCAAAAGTCAAAACAAATCTTCGGCTCATGCCATGAAGCATGACAAGGTCCGCGGGCCAGAACACACGAACAAAACACGGGAGCCCGTGTTGTTCCCAAAGAAAAACGCAAAATAGTTCAGATGACAGAGAGGCAGACAGCGCGCAGAGCATCCGCAACGGGAGAGGCTTGACTGCATCTTGGTGTTCGGTCCGTGCCGCCGCATGGAGCGGAGAGGCAGGTTCCCGTGAAGGAGACAGGCGACGATGAGGACATCGCGAAAGACTGATGAGATGGACTTGACTTACGTGTGTACTCCTGACCCTTGGACAGAGGGTGAAGACCCATTGCCTTGTCGCAAGATACCATTGCCGTGATGCCATTGTTCTTTGGTGTCGTGCCCGGGTTGTCAGGCTCGGTGAAAATTGGCGATTGTCCGTTTGAACTTCTGCCAGCATCGATTCCAATGAGGATGCCGAGAGTCGCTCCGATGGGGACGGCCAGCAACACGAAGTTGACGACCCAGCGGAAGCCGAGGAAAGGCATCGTGAATAGGGAAAAAAGAGAGGAAGGAAAACGAGCGTAAGTGAATACCTTCGACGTCTCTCCGAGCTGCTTTGTTGCAGTGATCCCTTCCAAAAGACGACGATGCGGACAGGCTCAGGCGGAAATCCGACGCAATTCGTCTACTTCTATTCGCAGCAGCACATGCAGAGGAGCGAAAGTGGTGTCGTCGGTGACAGTCGAATTCTGGTTTAGGTATGGGAGGGTAGGTAATCGATTAGGTGGGTGGGAGGTTCAGGTAAGGAGAGGTTCAAGCCAGGTCTGTCTGGTCAGGTAAGGGTATGTTAGGGAACGCGGGCGCGGGCCTCGACTCGTGCAGGTATCCAGGGGACAGGGAAAAGGGGGTGTGGGAAGGGGGCGTGTGTGGACGATCCGAGCAAGTTCACAACCATTGGGCGAGGCTTGCTGTGTGCGTGGTGAGAAATGTAGTCACAGGCCACAACAGGAGGAGACAGCAGTGTCAGACAAGTAGACAGTCGGCGAGCAGGCTCCAGACGAGGCTTGTTCAGTCGGTAGCAATCAACTGTACGCCAGGGCCTGGGATTCGAGCGCGAGAGCAGGCCAAGCCAAGTGAGGATATTGGGAAAGAAAAATGCAGAATTGAGGCGCGTCGGGCAAACGAACGTCCAGAAAGAGTCTACGAGAATAAGAACCCCTATCCTCAACCGCGGCGCAGCACGCCACCCCGGAAAGGCTTGTCCTCTTTTCTGCATCCAGTGCAGCAGACTGTAATTACCTCGTCCTCCTTGCTCGTGCTTTATTTCACCAAGTTCTCTGCCAGTCGGAATCCCAAACAAACCGGGCGGAACGCGACGGGCAAGATAGAAAAAAGCGAAACGAAAGGACCGGAGTCCTGGGGGCAAGCAGACGGTGTAACGCCTGGTCCGTTGGGGACGTTTACACCGGATAGGATCTATCTGGGACTGGCTGTTTTTTTGCCTCCCCGAAAATAAAACCCTTACAACGCTGAGTCCTAACTTGTATACGGATAGTAAGTATGCGGATATGAGGTGGTCCATCCTTTCCATTCCATCATCCCGTCGTTCCCCCCTCCGAAAAGGCCCAAGGCTCAAGCCAACTTTTGCCAGCCAGGCCGGACATCTCAGATCACAAAATCGACGATTGCAGGTCCTGCTTCTAAATCGGACCGGCCCCTGGCCTAGCGCCAGTCAATGTGCCGGCTGCCTTCGGTCATCCTTGCATAAAATGGTACCCGCATTTCTAGAACACGAGAAAAAAGCAGGGATTTGTGAAGATAACGGCCCTGCAAGTGGATAAGAAGCAGACTGCCCTCGACGGCCTTGGACGCGGACTCTGGGATGACCCTGGAAATCATTGGATGGTCCTGGGATGGCCCTCATTGGCGAACACTGTCATCCGAACAGTGGGCTCGGCCCCTCCTGGAGGAAGAAGAAAACAACAGGCTGCACAGCAAAGGAGGACGTCAAGGCTAATCAAGATTGGAGAGTCAAGAGAGGGAGAGAGAGAGGCAGCTGCCCGGTTGTGGTCCCCGCAAGACTTGCTTGCTGCAGAGCACCGCGGAATGGGTGGGAAGAGGTCAAGGAACTTGGCTCGAGTCACCATTCATGACAGCTTTTTTGTTTTCCTTTTCTACGACCACTTCTTCCCTCCCCCTAATGTCTTCCAAGTGGAGACTTTTGGCCCCTGGTTATATCCATCTTTTCTGACCGAAACATCCAATCCTCTAGTAAGCATATGCGAGCGGACGAGGGAGAACGTGCCCACAGGCGGCAGACTCTCCACTAACTCGACCCAAGAATCAAAATAAAATAGAAAAGAAAACAACAAACCAACGGCGCGGCGGTCGAACCCAGCCAGTAGGCTTTCGGGGCTTCGAGTGGCTTGATGGGCTTGCTAGGCAACACAAACTAACCTGATCCCCGGCGTCCGCGCGCCGCTCACACCCTTCCTGCAGACCTCCCACACACCCCCTCCCTTTCCTTTGGACCATGGCTGCTGAAGCAAACGCTTGGCTGTCTCCCTCCATGCCCAGTCCAGCTGGCTTGGTATCTGTTGCTAATGCCAATCCTCTCTATCCCACCCGTCTGGCACGACTTCTCTACTATGTATGCGTAGGGTTATGTAGGATAATCCAGAGCCAACTCTGACACTGTCTTCAGAATTCAGAGAGTTCGAAAGCGAACAGGCATTGGGAGGCAATAACCCAGGACAGCTTGTGCTTGGCAAGGCAGGCTACTCAAATCCAAGGTGGCACAGACCTGACCCGGGGCGAAATGTGAAATGGCGCGAGTCCATCACAGATTCACCATCCTCGTGCCCAGACTGGACAGGCCGATGATGTGGGCTCCATCAACCTGGACCTCCCAATTTTAATCACGTCAGGCTCTCGTCGGATCGTAATCAGGGCAGTGAGGCTTAGCGGAGTCCGAGTGGGTTCCCGTTAAGTCATGTATGGCCCTGATGTGTCCGCGGGCCCCCCCAAGCAAGCTCCTAGTCCCATGTCTTGCTTGCCAATTGCTCCTTTCCCCCAGACTGATCCCCTTCCCGTTGACCTTACCCCCCCGAGAAGCACAAGAGAAGAGAAGCCCGGCCTCTTGTCAATCCGTCTCTTTTCTTGTACACTCCCTCCCCCAGACCTGACCGGCATTCTGATTCCTGTCTGTCAAGTCAGTCCAGGCTCTTGGAAGTCTGTGTTTGGGTGCCACTTGTGCAAAAGCTCTTCTTGTTGGATGACATATCGGTCGATGCTCCTGTGCTACGACTCCTCCTACATGTACTAAGCGGGTCGACTTCTTTTTTCCTTCGATCCTAATACTTCTTCCCTTTACATCACCACCCACATTCGTTTTTCAACCAAAACGTCCGTCCAAGTCTCGAGCTGAACTTGGCGGAAGAGAAAAGAGAAGGGAGAGCGAGACGCGCGGGGACTCACTATCGTTTCTGTTTTACCTTCGACCCAGCCTCTTACACGCACTCTGGCTGTCCCCTTGGCTTCGGCACACACACAACGTTTCCGCCCTAGACACGCTATACACTCGTTCATTCCAGCCGTCGGTTGGTCAACACCGCAATCATGATGGGGGGACACGGAAGACCGCAGCAGGGTCAGGATTACCCCGAGGGGGAAATGGTGGAAATTGATGTTCTTCAAGGACATCATCACCCTCACCAAAATCAATATCAACCGCCGTATCAAAACAACAACCAGCAGATGCCGCAAAACCAGCAATACCAGCAACCTCAGTACCAGGAGCAATACCAGGAGTACTCTCAAAACCCGTATGGTAGCCCGTACCAGAACGAGCCGACCCAGTCCCAGGAGCAATTCGGACGCGCCCTGACGAATAACGCACCCTCTCCGTACCAGCAACAGGAAGGGTTCCAGCCGCCGTACAATCAACAACAACAGTACCAGCAGCCTCACGCTGTCTCCGGGGACGAGTTGTACGGACCTCCGGGTTGGGCAAACCGTCACTCGATAGGCATGGCTGGCGCACCTTCAATCGGACCCTCGATCTCGGGGATGGACACGCCGGTCGAGTCCCGCTCAGCGACGCCTACGCTGAAGAGCGGCGCGAACACGCCGTTTGATCACTTGGCTGCCCCGAGGCATCCGTGGTCGACCGACTCGACGCCTAACAGCCCTATGGTATGACAATTCTTGATGATTTCCCAATGGTTTCGAAGTCCGCTGACAATGTGAACAGAACCAGAGCCATCAAAGTTTGCAAAACTTGCTCCCGGGACAGGCATCGCCGGTTCTCGCCAAGGAGTGGGTTGAGGGCAGCGACCAGATCGCGAGACTTCACAAGCGCGACGACTCTGACATCTGGGGCGGCTGGAAGCGCCACGTCTTCCGCATGGTTCCTATTCTCACCATCCTCGCTACCGGAATGTACCTCGTCTACCTCGCCCTTCGCATCTACTGCGTCATCTCTGCTCAACAACTTGCAAAGGAAATCTACGCCCAGGCCTGGGTCTTCATCGCTGTCGAAGTTGCTGTTGCGATTCCCTCAATTATGCACAACATCTGGACTATGTGGTCTATGAAGAAGCGCCAGCGCCCCAAGTTGAGACTTATGGGCGAGGATGTTCCCACCGTCGATGTTCTGCTCACTTGCTGCGGTGAAGAGGATGATTTGGTTCTCGACACTGCCCGCGCCGCCTGTGACGTCGATTACCCCCGCGACCGGTTCCGCGTCATTATTTGCGATGACGGCAAATCTGAAGGTCTTGAGAGCGGTATCGCGGCTCTGGCTATGACTTACCCGAATGTTCACTACCTCTGCCGCCCCAAGTATCCCGGTGTTCCACACCACTTCAAGGCCGGTAACCTGAACTACGCCCTCGATTTTGTCCACACGATGCCCGGCGGCGCTGGTCAGTTCATGGCTGCTCTCGATGCTGATATGGTACGTTGAAACCAGCCCAAGCTCACTCTACCTTCGAATGATGATCCCGTCTCCCGCAATTTTAAGCTTTAGCCCGATGTTCAACTTCAGCTAACTCTGAACCTGCAGATCCCCGAGCGCGACTGGCTCCGTGCCATTCTGCCTCACATGCTCATTGACCCCAAGGTGGCCCTCGCCTGCCCCCCGCAGCTGTTCTACAACACCCCGCCATCCGATCCCCTCGCCCAGTCCCTCGACTTCTTCGTTCACGTCATTGAGCCCATCAAGGACGCCCTCGGCGTTGCCTGGTGCACCGGTTCCGGCTACTGCGTTCGTCGTGAGGCCCTGGATGAGATAGGAAACTTCCCTCTCGGCTCTTTGGCTGAGGATGTTGCTACTTCGACTTTGATGCTTGGAAAGGGCTGGAAGACGGCCTACATCCACGAGCCCCTCCAGTTCGGCACTGTCCCCGAGGATTATGGCGGCCATCTCAAGCAGCGTACTCGCTGGGCCATCGGTACTGTCGACACATCGTTCAAGCTCAACTTCTGCTTGTACGGTGAGAAGGTCAAGCAGATGACGGCTGCGCAGCGTTTCTCTGGTTTCCTTTACGCCACGCTCAGTCTGTACACTATTCTCCTGACCCTCTCCATGTTCGCCATCCCGATTATCCTGGTCATGGGCAAGCCCCTGGTCGCCTACGCCAACTATGAGCAGCTCCGCTGGCTCATCCGCGCCTGTTTCGCCGCCACGCTCACCAACCGTCTATGCGAGTTTGCTCTGTTCATTCCTGCGGGTTACCACACTGGCCAGCGTGGTTCTCGTTACCAGCTCTGGATGTCTCCGTACATCGCGCTCTGCATCATCCGGTCATTCATCCTCCCCACCTGGCTCGGTGGCCAGACGCAGGCCTTCAAGCCTACTGGATCACTCGGCTCCGCCCTCAATGAGCGTGACCCCAAGACCCGCAAGGGCATGTTCCGCCGCCTTTGGGGTATCCTCTTCAACTACATGGCAATCTTCCACCTGGCTTTCGTCTACCTCACCCTCGTCGGCGTGGTTCTCACCTCGTACCGCTGCTTCTACGTCAACGATGAGCTCCGCGATATCCTGATGTGTCTCATCACCCACGCCTTCTGGCCGCCTCTGACCTTCATCTTCATCTGCAGTTCGCTCTGGACGCCCATCGCCTACGCCATTGACCCGCCGAACATGCCTGACCGCGAGCAACTTCTCGAGCGCGACCCCAAGACCTTTGTCGCCCACCCGACACCCCAGAGCAAGAAGATTGCCTTTGGCGGCCAGGCTGCGTGGTTCGAGACCGAGTTGACCGTCACCTCGGCCTACACGATCCTCGTCTTCGTCCTCTCCTTCATCTACTAGATTGCTTCAAACCAACTCATAGCATCGTTGTTTTATCACACACACATAGGCGCGGGACAGGCGGCGCCTACGGGACGCGCTTAACATTTGCACACGGCACACACAATATGCGCGCATCACAGACGTACAAAACCAAAGATGACTGTTACGATAATGTAATGCCTGTAACTACTGCACATAGATCAGTATAGAATTACGCAACAATAAGGGGGAATGCGCGGATTATGTCATCATCATCTAACCCTGCTGGAAGGGAAATTAGGTCAACAAACATTATACATATTTCTCATCATGTTCGAAATCAGAATACATAAAACATTCATAAAAAGGTTTCTCCACAAGTTCCAAATGCCTCAAAAAACTATAGACTGCGTAAACCGAATTCGGACTCTTGGCGTAATCAGCCACGGGTTTCAGAGGCGCTACTCTTTTCCCGCACGAAGGAGAAACATCCCTCGGAAAAAATACACAAGTGTCCTGTTTTCCAATGAATTGGGTCCGAGCTATCAAAAGTTTACATACAGTCTGGCTGCATGTGTGCAGACTTGTGCCTGAGCTTGTCGAGCTTTGCCTACGTGTGGCGTGCGGGAAGGCTGGATGCTAAGACAAGCTGCCACTAACCGAGCCTCTTATTCGCCATGGACATCAGTTCGTCGTCGTGCTAAAAGCCCGCGCCTCGTTGGATGTCTCGCTGAAGTCGCTGCGAATGTGCCCTCAGTTTGTCCTGGTCTGCACCTAGGAATGCGGACAAAACGCCGAATCAGCTCGATGGAACGGCGAGGTTTCAATCTGCAAAATGGTGGCCTAGCACAGCCCAGTTTCCTTTCCTTCTGTTGTTAATTGTCTCGCCGATGTTTTCTTTGCAGCGGTTGTCGCGCAAGAAGCATCACAATGGGATTGCCATGGTCATACCATGTTGCCATGCTATGACTCGCTGATCCGGGAAACGACCAGCAACTTGCAGGCCGTTGCTGTGTATCATGAAAAGAAAAATAGGCTTGGCTGATGTCGTTCTACGATCTGCCCGGCTGCCATGCCGTGTAATGGTTGCACCGTATCCGTATCGCTCGTTGCAGTAACAACCGCGGCTGCCATCCGGACGCGAAAGGCCACTCGCCAACGTCGGATTCGGACCTCCCCCTCTCTAGACTCTAACAGACTTGCTGTTCGAGTCCCAAGCTCCCGAGCCTCCCTCCCTTCCCTCTCCCTTATTACACTACAGGCTTACGTTCGGCTTTGCCGCGCAGTGGGCAGCCGGGTGCCAGGTGGAGTTCTCCCCCAGCAGTGCAACCCCTCCCCCGGTGCCCGGCACCGCTCCGCGGGCATGAATATTGGATAATGAGACTCAGAGAGTGTGGAAAAGAAACAACACGGTGCAGATTGCAGAATAAGCTGACAGCCTGATATTCCGTTCCCCATCTGCCGCTCTCGCTGTTCAATTTAATTGAAATAATCCTCCACGTCCCCCCTCCCCGACTCCCCCAGTCCACGTTGGCCTCGGTCCTACGACGCAACGTGTGCGCCCAGGTGTCAAGTGCCCGTCACCCTCTGTCTTGTCCGACCGCCTCCTCCTTTCATCTTTCACAAGATCTTCCGCTGCGTTTCTGCTGTGCCTCCCCAACCGAGTCAACCGGCTGCAAGCCTTGGGACTTTGGACTCTGCGAGTCTCGAAAAGGCCATGTCAGGACTGCCGCCAAGACACAAGCGCCAAGTATTTTCAGACGAACGACGGCCAAGGAAATTGACTTTTGCTAGACCGCAAGGAGGCACCCACCAAGCCTGATGTTGCCCGCCAACGGCGCCAAGGGGGTGTGAGAGGAGAGGGGTCCGCCGGGCGCCACCCCTGAATCGTTAAGGTTTTCCAGGGGCCTGCATCCAGGTTTTTCGTCCGTCACGTCTTCAATTTGCAGTTGTCAGTTGCCACTGCGTCCAGCCATTGCTGGCATTGCGTTGATCTGCATACAGAGGATGGCGTGTGCCTACTACAGGGAAAGCAGATCCCATCGCGCTGCAGCTCTCGGTGAACTTGCGTGCCTTCGGTTTTGATCTTTCGGAAATGGAAAAACGAGCATGACCTATTTTTAGCCTAGTGAATAGCTAGACTGATCGTACGGAGTAGGTGTGCTTGTCGCACCACGCGGGCAACCACCCCCGGATCAACGAATGGTGGTGATAAGGCCCCAACCACTCTGTCGATCACATGTCACCCAACTCCTCACATCTTAGCCAATCGTTGCTGACGAGATTGCTTTTATCAACGCTCGTCTCATCCAGAGTGGCATCAGAAGGGCTTATCCAGAAGCAAAATTTCACCGACTGAACAGTTTGCCGATCTCTGGAGCCGCAATCATAAATCCCCGTCCTGCTTGTCCACGCGTTCATTGGGGCGAGGTGTCGTGGATGCCGCAGGAGCCTGGGAGGGGACTCTCTCCATCGTGCCGATCCGGCAACGTCGGACACCGGACGCCGGGGCGACAACTCTCTCCGGAGCAACGACGATCCAATGATGGGAAGTCTCCGTCACGGCAGCCAACGTCGCAGCCGCATGCGGGTTGTGGGGAGACGTACGGATTACGTTCATTCAGTACCCCGCAATGAAGATGCTCGTGTTGAATTGTTCAGATCGTGTGGGCAGTTCAGAGATCAATACATGTACCCTCCAGCGAATGAAGTCGGGTTGGTGCGCGTTTTCTGCAGCCTACCTACAATGCTATTCAAGTAAATCCGGTGATTTGAAAGCTGCACGCCAACCTGGTGAGACTTTCTACATCTGGCATAACTGAGCACACCCACCGGCCTCTTATTGCCTTCTGTCGTGATGTGGCAAACTTCTGGACTTACAACCTCTAGAACCACATCATCAATAACCTCGCAAGATATCCCATCAACTACGGAATGGCAACATTACATGAATTCGTACTTCTATGAGGGGTAATAGCTATATGTAATTACACGTTGATCTGATCCTTTTTCCCTTATTCCCTGTGATAAACAAAATCATAAAAGAGCAGACTTAGAGAAGACTGGGGAACCGGAGTTCTGTCGCCATTCCGCAGTTGATGGGATAAGTCCTACTCATCTCCCCAGTACGAAAACAATGAGGCTCCAATATTTGGTTTTCAACTGGGTTATGTATTCATTTTGACATGAATAATTAGTTTTGTCTCACTACTTCTTGTCTGATATGCTACTTTGCAGCCCAGTCTATGTTTTTCTCTAGCCTTTCATAAGTACGACTCATGATCTATTGGCGAGTTTATCCGGCCTCCGACTACGAACAGTTCTGTATTGAAAGAATGACTTAATCTCAGCATCAACCCGCAAGGCGCCTACGCCGTTGGCGATGGAACCTCCACCGTACCTGATCCTCCCGCTGCGGGAGCGATATGTCCCACGTCCTCCTCAAAGTCCCAAAATGAAAGATCGATTGGCGACACTAAACCGGTCATTCCACCAAACCCGGTCATTCTTGAGCTGGTTTCAAAATCTCCCAGAGGTGACGCTTGTGGCTCCCAAAAGTTCGGTGCTGACTGGGAGGCCGAGCTTATTGTAGGGGCTGGCGGATCGAAGACGGGCATGTTCCGAGCTGCATCTCCTAAACTTGTCAAAAGTTGAGGCTCAATTCCAACTGAGCTTCTCTGATCTCCTAAACTAGATAAATTCGGTTGTTGAGATATGTTACTCGGTCTTCGATTTGAACCGTCGGTCTGTGATCCCAAACCAATGGCGCTATCAGCTGGAGTTCTCAATTCTCCAACGGTTCGAGAGTTCCCAGGATGATTCTGAGGATGGGAATGCCTTGTGTTTGCTACCGGTCGCGCAATAGCCCTGTTTGAAATCCACTCTTGCTGCATGCCGTAGATGGCCTCGTTGACCACTCTCCGAACGTGTTGTGATTCATCTTCAGTGGACTGCAACAGTATCCCTGCTTCCTGCAATGCTCGATGCACGGCAGGTGCGGCATGTCTACTCAGGTGCTCCTGAAAAGCTGAAAGATCCGCGCCCAGGTTGGGGTTCATGTACGCTGAGCGCGGTTTTGTCTTCGTGGGAAACAAAATTTCCCAAATTGCAAACCACTGGTTCTCATCTGAAAAATCAGGATTCGACTTCTTGTGTAAGACCTTGCTTTGTTCATGAGAAATGCCTTCCAAAGTCCCTGTTTCATTTATGGAACAAGCCCAGCCCTCTCCACGGGCTACATGCCCTCGAAGGCGATCCTCGTTGGAAAAGATCTCGAAGCATCGTTGGCAGTAGTGTGCAGGCGTATGGTTCCTTTTAAGATGCTGCTTGACGTCCCGTACTCTTGTTAGTACTCGGGTAGCACAGATGTGATATTTGTCGTAGTCCGCTTTCCAAAATGGGCATGCAAAAGTAAGTCGGCTTGTCTCCGGCAATGGGTTTTTAGACTCCATTCCTGACTTGAGTTCCCCATCAGCGTTACGCTTTTTGCACGTGTTATTTGGGCGATCAGGACTCGATGAATTGTTTCCAGTTTGTTCTTGATCCGAGGCTAGGATAGAGGAAGAGGTGCCGCCTGAAGTTGTCTGTCCACGACTTTGGTTTTGAAGCCGATAGTCTAGAAGGAGGGCGCGGGCAGTTGCTTGGATGATTGGTAACATCGGATGGTCCTTGTTCAAAGGTTGGAAATCAATTTCATCTGACTCCTCTGAGATTGAAAGAAGATCTGTGTCCAGAGAGTCTGCAGAATCAGCAGTCTCATAGTTGCAGTCATCAAAGACATCAACAAGATGGTCTCGGATGGTATTGAACACGCTTTGTTGTTGAGGCTCGTTTGAGCGCCATGTTGAGTTGTCAATTGTGTCTAATATTGGCTTCGACAGTGGTGTGAATGGGCCGTCAGAGAGCTTTCCTTCCACAACTTCATCGATTTTATCTGGACGCATAGATGTGAATAAGAAAATCTAACATAGTATCGAGTTATGAAGACTTACGTTGGGTCTTTGACCGCTGTTCTTCTTTGCAGATGACATGCCGACCTGACTGAAATTTCTCCTTTTCGAACTTATGCACACCATGACCTGCCATCCATTCGGCTGTCGACTGGCAGAGACTGTTGTCGATGCGGAAAACCTCATGCCAGAGAAAGACATTATCGGCTTTTTTGTAAAGCGCAATTCTCTTTCTCGAACCTTCCAATACTGTTTGTCTTCCTTTGGTTTCATGTACAATGAAAGGATGCCCCAAAAGCTCTTGGAGCATCTCCCACGACATCTCCAATCCAGGGAATTCTTTTGGGCGGCGACGAATCGGAAACCCTTGAATTGCTACGAAGTCATCTTCCATCATATCAGTCCACCATCGCTCTTGTGGCGGCAACGACCCGATGGGTCTTTCGTCCACAACGATATCGAAACAGAGAATGACTTCACCGCAGCCTATCTCTCTCGGTCGAGTGATGGTTGGCTTACGATAAATGTTTCGGTCATTCTGCGCAAAAGCGGCTGAGAGCCATGCCAGTTGCTCACCGTAGTCAGCGATCAAGTAGGGATACCCTTCCACTGTGATCGTGATGCATTCGTCTTCCATAGTAGCGAGCAAACGGGGATACCCTGGTTGGCCAATTGGAAAAGTCAGCAATCTTCCTATTCAAGAATGCAAAAACTTTGCTCACCAACTTGAGCCTTATCGGACTGCGTCCCCCCCAAGTCTGAACAAGCCTGCAGAAGCTCAAAAGTCTGTACCCAGCTCGATGACCATATTTGGTCCATGTAGTCTTTTATGGTCATCAACTGACCCTCATCCTTACACAACACGACAATCGTAGACTCCAACGTGGCCTGTCTCAAACCTTTCTTCTTGTCATCGTATAAGAGACATTGGTTAACATTTTTGTCTCCGGGTAGAGGCCAATGGGGAAGTCGAAACTTGACTTTTTGAGTCTTTGGAGGCAGTTTCTCGTCAACCTCATAAGTGGAAAGGCTGAGGATCTTTCGCCGAATCTCCTTCCGTGCACAGTTCTTCAGATCTGTGTCATCTCGCAGCAAAGCTTCTCGCCCCAAATGACGCAGTAGCCAGTCAAATGCCCGACTTTTCAACACGGCTTCATGGTACGAATGCAGCGTGACATGATCCAGGTGGGTTTTGGGGTCTTCGGCTGACTGGAACCCTGCGTCCTGAGAAGGTGAAGCGCAGACAAGACCTTTTGCCTCCTCCCAAAGACTCATCTTATCCTCCACGGACATGTTGTCATGATTCTCGGCAATGAGATGACTCTGGGAACTTTGAACGTCTTCGTCATCATCATCGTCGTCGTCGTCGTCATGGTCAAGGGTTGGCATCATGTTTTGGAGTTGAATGACGAGCTCTCTACTTGCGTTTTTTAGTGACCTTTCTATCGCTTGGGTTACTCATTTTTAGGTTGCGATTACTACTTACCCGCTGTTCTCATGTATGAGACACATTATATCTTGGTTGATCTGATCTGTGGACTCACTGCCAAATTGGATGGCAAATGCTCGAATTGTATTCGACAAAGTTGAGTTCCAAGATCGCAGAACCTCAGAGTCGGCGAGATGACGTAGTCTATTGTATATTTCGCCAGCCAGCTCAGCGATGTACTTTCTCTCTGGGCTGACAGCAATCGTGCTAGCTTCTGAAAAGGGAAACAGAACGGTGTGTTCGACGGCATCATCTGCAGTGGATAGATTTGTAGCAGTTCGTTGCGGTGTGTCTAGGGATATCGGGGCCCAGTCTATGGACGTATATTCAGAGTCGATACTCCAGAGATTCAACAATCTCTTTTTTCGTGGACATTGGTCCAGCTGCAACTCTCTTGGGGCTGTTTCGGTTGTGAGGCCCGTAGGAGGAGCCCAGCCCCCAGACCGTGACTCCAACAGATCCGGATTGAACAACCAGTCGTCGCAGACCAAATCTGTGGGACAACTGTCCCGATCACTAGCCGCCGTATAGAGGCCGAAAGAAACAAAATCAGAAATGTTCATCATGCCGAGTTCTGGATACGAGAAGGTTTCTGTGCCCATAGGCCATGGATCGATGACAGCCGGAGGGAAGGAAGCCGTGGAATAAGTGGTGAAAGGAGTATGGTTGTCACGACTCCCTCCAGAAGTCAAACTCCCATCGCGACTAGTTTCGTTATCGTCGTCATTGTCGAGAGAAGGAGCTTGCTCGCAAAGGTGATCGTCTTGACTCACATACTCTCTGGAAGGACTGTCTTCCACAAAGCCTTCTTCTGGGTCGAATCGCAAAAGTGTTTGATCAGGATTTTGGCCTGTCTCATCCCTCCCATAAACATAGTAGAACTTCTCCATGGTCTTCTGGTCGCTATAAGGACACATGCCGGTGATTGGATGAGTGTAGCGTTCCAAGACTGATTGAGAGGGCAATCGTAGAAGGAAGAATTTGAGAAGACCTGGGTGTCAGGGAAGTATGTGAGAGCCCCCTGGGAATGAGGAAACAGCCAGAATTGCTTGCTGCAACCCGGATCATGCCCAGAAATTTTGACTCTAAGCCGCAAGAGTCAGAAGGCACAATGTGCTGTTGCTTCTCATTCGCCAGAGGGCTGGCTGAGCTGTCACCCAGACTGCGGAATCAGGCTACCAATCATAACGAAAGGCACGACTGCGGTATGATAATCTGATGTACACTTTGTGCTGATTGCGCTAAAGCCTTTTATGGCTGGACTGAAAAGAATGGATCTCCATGTGCTGTTGGGTAGACATGTGCTCCTTACCACGGAACCGCCAAGCCGCCATTAGCACAGGACGTGATATTAAGCCCCAATGATATCGACGGAAACTGGCTTATTACATTATACTCGTGTGCTCATGGGCAAGTATGCATTATGGACGACAACCTTAAAGCATGCCTAAGAGCACACAAACTCATTCGCAAATGGGCCAAACGCTTTTCTTATGAGATTAGGTATAAGTAGTCGCAGTGGAAGGAAGCCATTCTCAGAGATAATGTTTTCTCACTCATCAGGACTCAAAATTTCAAATATTTTACTCTTTCATAGGTATCGAGCTGTTGGCAGTGTAATCGGAGTGCAACGTATCGAGAATTGAATACGATCCCCTTTCAGATCACACTTCAAAGATGCCTCCTCAATCCGTGATTTCTACTTCAAGTTCCCAAGGAAACAGGTTAGCTTAGAATCGCTTGTCATACTGACTGAACTAATCGATATCTTCATATGTTTTAGAAAATCATCCCCCATGCTCGAGCGCTACCTAGAGGACGCTCCAACGATCACGGAGAAACTCTCTAAAAAATCCATGAATAGCACCAAATCCATTAAAGCTACGAAGATCAAGCAAACGAAGAACCATATCAAAAGCTGGGAAGACTCTTGGCGCAAAATGGCTGAGTCTAGGTAGGGGATGACGTTTGGTGCTTAGGTATGGAAGTTGAAAAGCATTCCCCTCTTCAGATTGTACTTAGACGGAAGATGTATAAGATGGACACTTACATTGTGCAGTATATACCGTTCCCTTTGACTCAAAGAGCTACTACTTGTGTCAAGTCGACGCAACATAGGCTCGTTAAAGGCAGATATATGGATGTCTTTCGATTATGGAATGACTTCTGTCGTTACACTTGGAAAAAGTGACAGTGAATGCCGGGCTCGATGGCATATTTGTTTAGATCTATGTTGGAAGGGATAAGCAGCATCGCAAGATGCTGCCGACACCGAAGGTTTGATTATCTGTGCCTTTATCTCTCCATATGAAGAGTGAGAAATTGGGTTGATGGGTCGGCGGTTAGCCCAGGTGACGCATGCCCTCGAGAGGGATGCGACAATCTAGGTGTCTAACTTGCAGTCCGAACCGGGCTCACAGTTTACTTCTGTGTCATCAGTTATGGAACACAGCAATGGGCATATAAGGTGGTTTAGGAGCAGGCAGCAGCTTGAACCAGCCCATCTAGAACGAATAGAAGCGAGCAGTCTATTTACCAAGGGAATGCGGAGTGTAGTACGTGAGAAAGCACGTGACAGAGTGCCTTACGAGTGCCGATAACATATTTGCTCCGTAACAGACTCCTTTACTCTGGTTTCAATCCGAAGGCTTGGCTAAATCTCAAGAGCCGCCGTACTTCGCAATGGAGGTCCAGTCTCTGACGCGTGGTGGCCTGTTATCTAGGTACTGACCTAAGTCCTGCTCCATCCTCATGACATCGTCTCTTTCTTAGGTAACTTAGATTGGGACGGAAGATCGTCAGGGGACACCCTTTCCCTGATTCGCCCGTGGTCTGTGGGGTAAAAAGATCCGATCGATGATGACCCGATGACATCTCGACGCCAGTCCGAGCGCCAATTCATCCCCCTTACCCCTTGATAAGATGTGAGTAACGAAGATGCATCCAATCATCTGCCAATTGCAAGTTATTCAAAATCAAACGTGAAGCAGTTCAGTGGTGAATGGAATTACCACATTTTAACAAAGACCGCGGTTCATCCCGACTCCAATCGTCATGTTTCTAATTTTGACTTCAGACCAACCAGCCCATACCAAAGCGCCTTAGCTCGACGGTTACACATTTCA